>NW_027477919.1:0-51010 GCF_051020955.1 Megalopta genalis
ATGCAGTTGAATCTAAATCATGTAATCCCAAGTATTTGAAGCTAAACAATTTGTTTTGCAAGGATTCGAAGATGAGCCTTCTACTTCGCGTTGACTTGATGCTAAATCATGTCTATCGCTAGGATTTGAAGCTAACTCGTTTGTTTCGCATTCTGTTGAAGCTAAATCATGTATAACACAAATATTTGTGCCTGAGCCATTTGTTTCGCATGGATTCGAAGATCAGCCTCCTAATTTGCATTGATTTGATGGTAAATCATGTCTTTTGCGCTGGATTTGAAGCTAACACGTTTGTTTCGTATGCTGTTGAAGATAAATCAGTATATCACAAGTATTTGAAGCTAAACAATCAGTTTCGTGTGGATTCGGAGATCAGCCTTCTACTTCGCATTGATTTGAAGCTAAATCATATGTTTCGCTTGGATTTGAAGCTAACTCGTTTGTTTCGCATGCAGTTGAAGCTAAATCATGTTCATCACAAGTATTTGAAGCTGGACCATCTGTTTCGCATGCAGTTGAAGCTAAATCATGTATAAAACAAGTGTTTGAAGCTAAACCATTTGTTTCGTATGGATTTGAAGCTAAGCCTTCAACTTCGCGTTGACTTAATGCTATATTATGTTTTTCGCTTGGATTTGAAGCTAACACGTTTGTTTCGCAGGCTGTTGAAGCTAAATCTTGTATATCACCAAGTATTTGAAGCTAATCCATTTGTTTCGCGTGGATTCAAAGATCAGCCTTCTACTTCGCATTGATTTGAACTTAAATCATATGTTTTGCAAGGATTCGAAGCTAATCGATTGTATCGCATGCAGTTGAAGCTAAATCATGTATATCACAAGTATTTGAAGCTAAACCATTTGTTTCGCATGATTGAAACTAAGTCTTCTACTTCGCATTGATTTGTAGCTAAATCATCTGTTTCGGATAGATTTGAAGCTATGCCTTCTACTTCGCATTGATTTGAAGCTAAATCATGTGTTTCGCTTGTATTTGTAGCTAACTCGTTTGTTTCGAATGGATTCGATGATCAGCCATCTGCTTCGGCGTTTATTTGAAGCTAAATCATGTGTTTCGGATGGATTTGAAGCTAAGCCTTCAACATCGCGTTGACTTGATGCTAATCATGTTTTTCGCTTGGATTTGAAGCTGACTCGTTTGTTTCGCATGCTGTTGAAGCTAAATCATGTATATCACAAGTATTTGAAGCTAAACCATTTGTTTCGCATGGATTCGAAGCTAAGCCTTCAACTTCGCGTTGACTTGATGCTAAATCACGTTTTTCGCTTGGATTTGAAGCTAACTCGTTTTTTCGCATGCAGTTGAAGCTAAATCATGAATATCACAAGTATTTGAAGCTAAACCGTCTGTTTCGTGTGGATTCGAATGTAAGCCTTCTACTTCGCATTGATTTATGCTAAATCATGTGTTTCGCATGGATTGAAGCTAACTCGTTTGTTTCTCTTGCTGTTGAATTTAAGTCATGTATATCACAAGTTTTGAAGCTAAACCATTTGTTTCGGATTTATTCGGAGATCAGCCTTCTACTTCGCATTCATTTGAAGCTAAATCATGTTTTCGCTTGGATTTGAAGCTGACTCGTTTGTTTCGCATTGCTGTTGAAGCTAAATCATGTATATCACAAGTAGATGAAGCTAAACCATTTGATTCGCATGGATTGAAGCTAAGCCTTCTACTTCGCATTGATTTGAAGCTAAATAATTTGTTTCGCTTTGAATTGAAGCTAACACGTTTCTTTCGCCTGTATTTCAAGCTAAATCACTTATATTCACACGTATGTAAAGCTAATGATTCGTTTCGCATGGATTTGAAGCTAAGCCTTCAACTTCGCGTTGACTTGATGCTCTATCATGTTTTTCGCTTGGGTTGAAGCTACCTCGATTGCTTCGCTTGCATTTCAAGCTATTCCATTTTATATCACATGTATTTGAAGGTATCTCATTTATTTCGCATGGATTTGATGCTATGCATCTACTTCGCACTTCTTTGAAGCTAAATCATGTGAGTCGCTACGATTTGAAGCTAACTCGTTTGTTTCGCATGCAGTTGAATCTAAATCATGTATATCCCAAGTATTTGAAGCTAAACAATTTGTTTTGCAAGGATTCGAAGATCGAGCCCTTCTACTTCGCGTTGACTTGATGCTAAATCATGTCTATCGCTAGGATTTGAAGCTAACTCGTTTGTTTCGCATTCTGTTGAAGCTAAATCATGTATAACACAAATATTTGTGCCTGAGCCATTTGTTTCGCATGGATTCGAAGATCAGCCTCCTAATTTGCATTGATTTGATGGTAAATCATGTCTTTTGCGTGGATTTGAAGCTAACACGTTTGTTTCGTATGCTGTTGAAGATAAATCATGTATATCACAAGTATTTGAAGCTAAACAATCAGTTTCGTGTGGATTCGGAGGATCAGCCTTCTACTTCGCATTGATTTGAAGCTAAATCATATGTTTCGCTTGGATTTGAAGCTAACTCGTTTGTTTCGCATGCAGTTGAAGCTAAATCATGTTCATCACAAGTATTTGAAGCTGGACCATCTGTTTCGCATGCAGTTGAAGCTAAATCATGTATAAAACAAGTGTTTGAAGCTAAACCATTTGTTTCGTATGGATTTGAAGCTAAGCCTTCACTTCGCGTTGACTTAATGCTATATTATGTTTTCGCTTGGATTTGAAGCTAACACGTTTGTTTCGCAGGCTGTTGAAGCTAAATCTTGTATATCACAAGTATTTGAAGCTAATCCATTTGTTTCGCGTGGATTCAAAGATCAGCCTTCTACTTCGCATTGATTTGAACTTAAATCATATGTTTTGCAAGGATTCGAAGCTAATCGATTGTATCGCATGCAGTTGAAGCTAAATCATGTATATCACAAGTATTTGAAGCTAAACCATTTGTTTCGCATGGATTTGAAACTAAGTCTTCTACTTCGCATTGATTTGTAGCTAAATCATCTGTTTCGGATAGATTTGAAGCTATGCCTTCTACTTCGCATTGATTTGAAGCTAAATCATGTGTTTCGCTTGTATTTGTAGCTAACTCGTTTGTTTCGAATGGATTCGATGATCAGCCATCTGTTTCGCGTTTATTTGAAGCTAAATCATGTGTTTCGGATGGATTTGAAGCTAAGCCTTCAACATCGCGTTGACTTGATGCTAAATCATGTTTTTCGCTTGGATTTGAAGCTGACTCGTTTGTTTCGCATGCTGTTGAAGCTAAATCATGTATATCACAAATATTTGAAGCTAAACCATTTGTTTCGCATGGATTCGAAGCTAAGCCTTCAACTTCGCGTTGACTTGATGCTAAATCACGTTTTTTCGCTTGGATTTGAAGCTAACTCGTTTTTTCGCATGCAGTTGAAGCTAAATCATGATATCACAAGTATTTGAAGCTAAACCATCTGTTTCGTGTGGATTCGAATGTAAGCCTTCTACTTCGCATTGATTTGATGCTAAATCATGTGTTTCGCATGGATTTGAAGCTAACTCGTTTGTTTCTCTTGCTGTTAAATTTAAGTCATGTATATCACAAGTTTTTGAAGCTAAACCATTTGTTTCGGATTTATTCGGAGATCAGCCTTCTACTTCGCATTCATTTGAAGCTAACTCATGTTTTTCGCTGGATTTGAAGCTGACTCGTTTGTTTCGCATGCTGTTGAAGCTAAATCATGTATATCCCAAGTATTTGAAGCTAAACAATTTGTTTTGCAAGGATTCGAAGATGAGCTTCTACTTCGCGTTGACTTGATGCTAAATCATGTTTTTCGCTTGAATTTGAAGCTAACTCGTTTGTTTCGCATGCTGTTGAACCTAAATCATGTACATTACAAGTATTTGAAGCTAAACCATTTGTTTCGCATGGATTGAAACTAAGCCTTCTACTTCGCATTGATTTGAAGCAGAATCATGTGTTTCGCTTGTATTTGAAGCTAACTCGTTTGTTCGCATGCAGTTGAAGCCTAAATCATGTATATCACAAGTGTATGAAGCTAAAACCATTTGTTATCGCATGGATTCGAAGGTAAGCCTACTCCTTCGCATTGATTTGATGCTAAGTCATGAGTTTCGCATGGATTTGAAGCTAAATCATGTGTTTTGAATGGATGTGAAGTTACTCGTATTGCTTCCAAGCAGTTGAAGCTAAATCATGTATATCATAAGTATTTGAAGCTAAACCATTTGTTTCGCATGGATTCGACGATCTGCCATCGGCTTTGCATTGATTTTAAGCTAAATCATGTGTTTCGCATCGATTTGAAGCTAACTCGCTTGTTCGCCTGCATTTGAAGCTAAATCATGTATATCACAAGTATTTGAATTTAAACCATTTGTTCGCATGGATTCGAAGATAAGCCTTCTACTTCGCATTGAATTGAAGCTAAATCATGTGTTTCACATGGATTTGAAGCTAACAGTTTGTTTCGCATGCTGTTGAACCTAAATCATGGTATATTACAAGCATTTGAATCTAAACAATCTGTTCGTGTGGATTGGGAGATCAGACTTCTACTTCGCATTGATTGAGAGCGAAATCATATGTTTCGCATGGATTTGAAGCTAACTCGTTTGTTTCTCTTGCTGTTGAATGTAAATCATGTATATCACAAGTGTATGAAACTAAACCATTTGTTTCGCATGGATTCGAAGGTAAGCCTACTACTTCGCATTGATTTGATGCTAAGTCATGAGTTTCACATGGATTTGAAGCTAAATCATGTGTTTTGAATGGATGTGAAGTTAACTCGTTTGCTTCCCAAGCAGTTGTAGCTAAATCATGTATATCATAAGTATTTGAAGCTAAAGAAATTGATTCGCATGGATTTCATACTAAGCCTTCTACTTCGCATTGATTTGAAGGTAAATCATGACTTTTGCATGGATTTAAATCTAACGCGTTAGTTTCGCCTGCATTTGAAGCTATATCAGTGATATTCGCAAGTATTTGAAGCTAAATCATTCGCTTCGCTGGATTTGAATCTAAGCCTTCTACTTCGCAATGATGTGATTCTAAATCATGTTGTTTTGCTTGGATTGATGCTAACTTGTTTGTTTCGCATGCAGCTAAGCTAAATAATGTATATCACAAGTATTTGAAGCTAAATCATTGTTTCGCATGGATTTGAAACTAAGCCTTTTACTTCGCATTGATTTGAAGCTGAATCATGTGTTTCGCTTGTATTTGAAGCTAACTCGTTTGTTTCGCATGCAGTTGAAACTAAATCATGTATATCATAAGTATTTGAAGCTAAACCATTTGTTTCGCATGGATTCGACGATCTGCCATCGCTTCGCATTGATTTTAAGCTAAATCATGTGTGTTCGCATCGATTTGAAGCTAACTCGTTTGTTTCGCCTGCATTTGAAGCTAAATCATGTATATCACAAGTATTTGAATTTAAACCATTTGTTTCGCATGGATTCGAAGATAAGCCTTCTACTTCGCATTGAATTAAAGCTAAATCATGTGTTTCACATTGATTTGAAGCTAACACGTTTTGTTTCGCATGCTGTTGAACCTAAATCATGTGTATTACAAGTATTTGAATCTAAACAATCTGTTTCGTGTGGATTCGGAGATCAGCCTCTACTTCGCATTGATTTGAAGCGAATCATATATTTCGCATGGATTTGAAGCTAAGCCTTCCACTTCGCATTGATTTGATGCTAAATCACATGTTCTCATGGATTTGAAGCTAACTCGTTTGTATCGCTTGCTTTTGAATGTAAATCATGTATAACACAAGTATTTGAAGCTAAACCATTTGTTTCGCATGGATTTGAAGATCTGTCTTATACTTCGCATTGATTTGAATCTAAAACCTTTGTTTCGCTTGGATTTGAAGCTAACTCGTTTGTTTCGCATGCAGTTGAAGCTAAATCATGTATATCACAAGTATTTGAAGCAAAACCATTTGTTTCTCGTGGATTCGAAGATCAGCCTTCTACTTCGCATTGATTTAAAGCTAAATCATGTGTATCGCATGTATTTGAAGATAACTCGTTTGTTTCGCATGCTGTTGAAGCTAAATCAAATGTATACACAAGTATTTGAAGCTAAACCATTTGTTTCGCATGGATACGAAGATAACCCTTCTACTTCGCATTGATTTGAAGCTAAATCATGTGTTTCGCATGGATTATAAGCTAACTCGTTTGTTTCGCATGCAGTTGAAGCTAAATCATGTATATCACAAGTATTTGAAGCAAAACCATTTGTTTCTCGTGGATTCGAAGATCAGCCTTCTACTTCGCATTGATTTGAAGCTAAAACATGTGTTTCGCATGGATTATAAGCTAACTCGTTTGTTTCGCATGCAGTGTAGCTAAATCATGTATATCACAAGTATTTGAAGCTAAACCATTTGTTTCGCATGGATTCGAAGATAAGCCTTCTACTTCGTATTGATTATAATCTAAATCATGTGTTTCGCATGGATTTAAAGCTAACTCGTTTGTTTCGCATGCAGTTGAAGCTGAATCAGTATATCACAAGTATTTGAAGCTAAACTATTCGTTTCGCATGGATTCGAAGATAAGCCTTCCACTTCGCATTGATTTGATGCTAAATCACGTTTTTTCGCAAGGATTTGAAGCTAACTCGTTTGTTTCGCATGCTGTTGAAGCTAACTCAAGTGTATCACAAGTATTTGAAGCTAAACCATTTGCTTCGCATGGATTCGAAGATCAGCCTTCTACTTCGCATTGATTTGAAGCTAAATCATGTGTTCCGCATGGATTTTAAGCTAACTCGTTTGTTTCGCATGCAGTTGAAGCTAAATCATGTATATCACAAGTATTTGAAGCTAAACCATTGAATCCCATGGTTTTGAAGCTAAGCTTTCTACTTCGCATTGATTTGAAGATAATCATGTGTTTCGCTTGGATTTGAAGATAACTCATTTGTTTCGCATGCTGTTGAAGCTGAATCATGTATACCACAAGTATTTGAAGCTAACCCATTTGCTTCGCAAGGATTCGAAGATCAGCCTTCTACTTCGCATTGATTTGATGCTAAATCATGTGTTTCGCATGGATTTGAAGCTAACACGTTTGTTTCGCATGCTGTTGAAGCTAAATCATGTATATCACAAGTATTTGAAGCTATATCATACGTTTCGCATGGATTCCAAGATAACCCTTCTAATTCGCATTGATTTGAAGCTAAATCATGTGTTTCGCATGGATTTGAATCTAACTCGTTTGTTTCGCGATGCTGTTGAAGCTAAATCATGTATATCGCAAGTATTTGAAGCTAAACCATTTGCTTCGCATGGATTCGAAGATCAGCCTTCTACTTCGCATTGATTTGATGCTAAATCATGTGTTCGCATGGATTTGAAGCTTACTCGTTTGTTTTCGCATGCTGTTGAAGCTAAATCATGTATATCACAAGTATTGAAGCTAAACTATTCGTTTCGCATGGATTCGAAGATAACCCTTCTACTTCGCATTGATTTGAAGCTAAATCATGTGTTTCGCATGGATTATAAGCTAACTCGTTTCTTTCGCATGCAGTTGTAGCTAAATCATGTATATCACAAGTATTTGAAGCTAAACTATTCGTTTCGCATGGATACGAAGATAAGCCCTTCTACTTCGCATTGATTTGAAGCTAAATCATGTGTTCGCATAGATTTGAAGCTAACTCGTTTGTTTCGCATGCAGTAGTAGCTGAATCATGTATATCACAAGTATTTGAAGCTAAACCATTTGTTTCGCATGGATTCGAAGATAAGCCTTCTACTTCGCATTGATTTGAAGCTAAGTCATGTGTTTCGCAAGGATTTTAAGCTAACTCGTTTGTTTCGCATGCAGTTGAAGCTAAATCACGTATATCAGAAGTATTTGCAGCTAAACCATTTGTTTCGCATGGATACGAAGATAAGCCTTCTACTTCGCATTGATTTGAAGCTAAATCATGTGTTTCGCATGGATTTGAATCTAACTCGTTTGTTTCGCATGCTGTTGAAGCTAAATCATGTATATCGCAAGTATTTGAGCTAAACCATTTGCTTCGCATGGATTCGAAGATCAGCCTTCTACTTCGCATTGATTTGATGCTAAATCATGTGTTTCGCATGGATTTGAAGCTTACTCGTTTGTTTCGCATGCTGTTGAAGCTAAATCATGTATATCACAAGTATTTGAAGCTATATCATACGTTTCGCATGGATTCCAAGATAAACCCTTCTAATTCGCATTGATTTGAGGCTAAATCATGTGTTTCGCTTGGATTGAAGCTAACTCGTTTGTTTCGCATGCTGTTGAAGCTAACTCAAGTGTATCAAAAGTATTTGAAGCTAAACCATTTGCTTCGCATGGATTCGAAGATCAGCCTTCTACTTCGCATTGATTTTAATCTAAATCATGTGTTCCGCATGGATTTTAAGCTAACTCGTTTGTTTCGCATGCAGTTGAAGCTAAATCATGTATATCACAAGTATTTGAAGCTAAACCATTTCATTCCCATGGTTTTGAAGCTAAGCTTTCTACTTCGCATTGATTTGATGCTAAATCATGTGTTTCGCATGGATTTGAAGCTGACTCGTTTGTTTCGCATGCTGTTGAAGCTAAATCATGTATATCACAAGTATTTGAGCTAAACCATTTGCTTCGCATGGATTCGAAGATCAGCCTTCTACTTCGCATTGATTTAATCTAAATCATGTCTTTCGCATGGATTTAAAGCTAACTCGTTTGTTTCGCATGCAGTTGAAGCTGAATCATGTATATCACAAGTATTTGAAGTTAAACTATTCGTTTCGCATGGATTCGAAGATATGCCTTCCACTTCGCATTGATTTGATGCTAAATCGTGTGTTTTGCAAGGATTTGAAGCTAACTCGTTTGTTTCGCATGCTGTTGAAGCTAAATCACGTATATCAGAAGTATTTGCAGCTAAACCATTTGTTTCGCATGGATTCGAAGATCAGCCTTCTACTTCGCATTGATTTGATGCTAAATCATGTGTTTCGCATGGATTTGAAGCTTACTCGTTTGTTCGCATGCTGTTGAAGCTAAATCATGTATATCACAAGTATTTGAAGCTAAACTATTCGTTTCGCATGGATTCGAAGATAAGCCTTCTACTTCGCATTGATTTGAAGCTAAATCATGTGTTTCGCATGGATTATAAGCTAACTCGTTTCTTTCGCATGCAGTTGTAGCTAAATCATGTATATCACAAGTATTTGAAGCTAAACTATTCGTTTCGCATGGATACGAAGATAAGCCTTCTACTTCGCATTGATTTGAAGCTAAATCATGTGTTTCGCATAGATTTGAAGCTAACTCGTTTGTTTCGCATGCTGTTGAAGCTAAATCATGTATATAACAAGTATTTGAAGCTAAACCATTTGCTTCGCATGGATTCGAAGATCAGCCTTCTACTTCGCATTGATTTGATGCTAAATCATGTGTTTCGCATGGATTTGAAGCTTACTCGTTGTTTCGCATGCTGTTGAAGCTAAATCATGTATATAACAAGTATTTGAAGCTATATCATACGGTTTCGCATGGATTCCAAGATAACCTTCTAATTCGCATTGATTTGAGGCTAAATCATGTGTTTCGCTTGGATTTGAAGCTAACTCGTTTGTTTCGCATGCTGTTGAAGCTAACTCAAGTGTATCAAAAGTATTTGAAGCTAAACCCATTTGCTTCGCATGGATTCGAAGATCAGCCTTCTACTTCGCATTGATTTGAAGCTAAATCATGTGTTCCGCATGGATTTTAAGCTAACTCGTTGTTTCGCATGCAGTTGAAGCTAAATCATGTATATCACAAGTATTTGAAGCTAAACCATTTGATTCCCATGGTTTTGAAGCTAAGCTTTCTACTTCGCATTGATTTGATGCTAAATCATGTGTTTCGCATGGATTTGAAGCTGACTCGTTTGTTTCGCATGCTGTTGAAGCTAAATCATGTATATCACAAGTATTTGAAGCTAAACCATTTGCTTCGCATGGATTCGAAGATCAGCCTTCTACTTCGCATTGATTTTAATCTAAATCATGTCTTTCGCATGGATTTAAAGCTAACTCGTTTGTTTCGCATGCCGTTGAAGCTGAATCATGTATATCACAAGTATTTGAAGCTAAACTATTCGTTTCGCATGGATTCGAAGATATGCCTTCCACTTCGCATTGATTTGATGCTAAATCGTGTGTTTTGCAAGGATTTGAAGCTAACTCGTTTGTTTCGCATGCTGTTGAAGCTAACTCAAGTGTATCAAAAGTATTTGAAGCTAAACCATTTGCTTCACATGGATTCGAAGATCAGCCTTCTACTTCGCATTGATTTGAAGCTAAATCATGTGTTCCGCATGGATTTTAAGCTAACTCGTTTGTTTCGCATGCAGTTGAAGCTAAATCATGTATATCACAAGTATTTGAAGCTAAACCATTTGATTCCCATGGTTTTGAAGCTAAGCTTTCTACTTCGCATTGATTTGAAGATAAATCATGTGTTTCGCTTGGATTTGAAGATAACTCATTTGTTTCGCATGCTGTTGAAGCTAACTCAAGTGTATCAAAAGTATTTGAAGCTAAACCATTTGCTTCACATGGATTCGAAGATCAGCCTTCTACTTCGCATTGATTTGAAGCTAAATCATGTGTTCCGCATGGATTTTAAGCTAACTCGTTTGTTTCGCATGCAGTTGAAGCTAAATCATGTATATCACAAGTATTTGAAGCTAAACCATTTGATTCCCATGGTTTTGAAGCTAAGCTTTCTACTTCGCATTGATTTGAAGATAAATCATGTGTTTCGCTTGGATTTGAAGATAACTCATTTGTTTCGCATGCTGTTGAAGCTAAATCATGTATATTACAAGTATTTGAAGCTAAACCATTTGCTTCGCATGGATTCGAAGATCAGCCTTCTACTTCGCATTGATTTGATGCTAAATCATGTGTTTCGCATGGATTTGAAGCTAACTCGTTTGTTTCGCATGCTGTTGAAGCTAAATCATGTATATCACAAGTATTTGAAGCTATATCATACGTTTCGCATGGATTCCAAGATAACCCTTCTAATTCGCATTGATTTGATGCTAAATCATGTGTTTCGCATGGATTTGAAGCGAACTCGTTTGTTTCGCATGCTGTTGAAGCTAAATCACGTATATCAGAAGTATTTGCAGCTAAACCATTTGTTTCGCATGGATTCGAAGATCAGCCTTCTACTTCGCATTGATTTGATGCTAAATCATGTGTTTCGCATGGATTTGAAGCTTACTCGTTTGTTTCGCATGCTGTTGAAGCTAAATCATGTATATCACAAGTATTTGAAGCTAAACTATTCGTTTCGCATGGATTCGAAGATAAGCCTTCTACTTCGCATTGATTTGAAGCTAAATCATGTGTTTCGCATGGATTATAAGCTAACTCGTTTCTTTCGCATGCAGTTGTAGCTAAATCATGTATACTTCACAAGTATTTGAAGCTAAACTATTCGTTTCGCATGGATACGAAGATAAGCCTTCTACTTCGCATTGATTTGAAGCTAAATCATGTGTTTCGCATAGATTTGAAGCTAACTCGTTTGTTTCGCATGCTGTTGAAGCTAATCATGTATATAACAAGTATTTGAAGCTAAACCATTTGCTTCGCATGGATTCGAAGATCAGCCTTCTACTTCGCATTGATTTGATGCTAAATCATGTGTTTCGCATGGATTTGAAGCTTACTCGTTTGTTTCGCATGCTGTTGAAGCTAATCATGTATATAACAAGTATTTGAAGCTATATCATACGTTTCGCATGGATTCCAAGATAACCCTTCTAATTCGCATTGATTTGAGGCTAAATCATGTGTTTCGCTTGGATTGAAGCTAACTCGTTTGTTTCGCATGCTGTTGAAGCTAACTCAAGTGTATCAAAAGTATTTGAAGCTAAACCATTTGCTTCGCATGGATTCGAAGATCAGCCTTCTACTTCGCATTGATTTGAAGCTAAATCATGTGTTCCGCATGGATTTTAAGCTAACTCGTTGTTTCGCATGCAGTTGAAGCTAAATCATGTATATCACAAGTATTTGAAGCTAAACCATTTGATTCCCATGGTTTTGAAGCTAAGCTTTCTACTTCGCATTGATTTGATGCTAAATCATGTGTTTCGCATGGATTTGAAGCTGACTCGTTTGTTTCGCATGCTGTTGAAGCTAAATCATGTATATCACAAGTATTTGAAGCTAAACCATTTGCTTCGCATGGATTCGAAGATCAGCCTTCTACTTCGCATTGATTTTAATCTAAATCATGTCTTTCGCATGGATTTAAAGCTAACTCGTTTGTTTCGCATGCCGTTGAAGCTGAATCATGTATATCACAAGTATTTGAAGCTAAACTATTCGTTTCGCATGGATTCGAAGATATGCCTTCCACTTCGCATTGATTTGATGCTAAATCGTGTGTTTTGCAAGGATTTGAAGCTAACTCGTTTGTTTCGCATGCTGTTGAAGCTAACTCAAGTGTATCAAAAGTATTTGAAGCTAAACCATTTGCTTCACATGGATTCGAAGATCAGCCTTCTACTTCGCATTGATTTGAAGCTAAATCATGTGTTCCGCATGGATTTTAAGCTAACTCGTTTGTTTCGCATGCAGTTGAAGCTAAATCATGTATATCACAAGTATTTGAAGCTAAACCATTTGATTCCCATGGTTTTGAAGCTAAGCTTTCTACTTCGCATTGATTTGAAGATAAATCATGTGTTTCGCTTGGATTTGAAGATAACTCATTTGTTTCGCATGCTGTTGAAGCTAACTCAAGTGTATCAAAAGTATTTGAAGCTAAACCATTTGCTTCACATGGATTCGAAGATCAGCCTTCTACTTCGCATTGATTTGAAGCTAAATCATGTGTTCCGCATGGATTTTAAGCTAACTCGTTTGTTTCGCATGCAGTTGAAGCTAAATCATGTATATCACAAGTATTTGAAGCTAAACCATTTGATTCCCATGGTTTTTGAAGCTAAGCTTTCTACTTCGCATTGATTTGAAGATAAATCATGTGTTTCGCTTGGATTTGAAGATAACTCATTTGTTTCGCATGCTGTTGAAGCTAAATCATGTATATTACAAGTATTTGAAGCTAAACATTTGCTTCGCATGGATTCGAAGATCAGCCTTCTACTTCGCATTGATTTGATGCTAAATCATGTGTTTCGCATGGATTTGAAGCTAACTCGTTTGTTTCGCATGCTGTTGAAGCTAAATCATGTATATCACAAGTATTTGAAGCTATATCATACGTTTCGCATGGATTCCAAGATAACCCTTCTAATTCGCATTGATTTGATGCTAAATCATGTGTTTCGCATGGATTTGAAGCGAACTCGTTTGTTTCGCATGCTGTTGAAGCTAAATCATGTATATCACAAGTATTTGAAGCTAAACCATTTGTATCGCATTGATTTGAAGCTAAATCATGTGTTTCGCATGGATTTGAATCTAACTCGTTTGTTTCGCATGCAGTTGAAGCTAAATCATGTATATCACAAGTATTTGCAGCTAAACCATTTGTTACGCATGGATTCGAAGATCAGCCTTCTACTTCGCATTGATTTGATGCTAAATCAGTGTTTCGCATGGATTTGAAGCTAACTCGTTTGTTTCGCATGCTGTTGAAGCTATATCATGTATATCACAAGTATTGTGAAGCTAAACCATTTGTATCGCATTGATTTGAAGCTAAATCATGTGCTTCGCTTGGTTTTGAAGCTAACTCGTTTGTTTCGCATGCTGTTGAAGCTAAATCATATATATCACAAGTATTTGAAGCTAAACCATTTGTTTCGCATATATTCGAAGCTAAGCCTTCTACTTCGCATTGATTTGAGGCTAAATCAAATGTTTCGCTTGGGTTTTGAAGCTAACTCGTTTTTTTCGCATGCAGTTGTAGCTAAATCATGTATATCACAAGTATTTAGAAGCTAAACCATTTGTTTCGCATGGATTCGAAGATAAGCCTTCTACTTCGCATTGATTTTAATCTAAATCATGTCTTTCGCATGGATTTAAAGCTAACTCGTTTTTTTCGCATGCAGTTGAAGCAGAATCATGTATATCACAAGTATTTGAAGCTAAACCATTTGTTTCGCATGGATTCGAAGATAAGCCTTCTACTTCGCATTGATTTTAATCTAAATCATGTGTTCCGCATGGATTTTAAGCTAACTCGTTTGCTTCGCATGCAGTTGAATCTAAATCATGTATATCACAAGTATTTGAAGCTAAACATTTGTATCGCATGGGATCGAAGATAAGCCTCCTACTTCGCATTGATTTGAAGCTAAATCATGTGTTTCGCATGGACTTAAAGCTAACTCGTTTGTTTCGCATGCAGTTGAAGCTGAATCATGTATATCACAAGTATTTGAAGCTAAACTATTCGTTTCGCATGGATTCGAAGATAAGTCTTTCCACTTCGCATTGATTTGATGCTAAATCATGTGTTTCGCAAGGATTTGAAGCTAACTCGTTTGTTTCGCATACTGTTGAAGCTAACTCAAGTGTATCAAAAGTATTTGAAGCTAAACCATTTGCTTCGCATGGATTCGAAGATCAACCTTCTACTTCGCATTGATTTGAAGCTAAATCATGTGTTCCGCATGGATTTTAAGCTAACTCGTTTGTTTCGCATGCAATGAAAGCTAAATCATGTATATCACAAGTATTTGAAGCTAAACCATTTGATTCCTATGGTTTTGAAGCTAAGCTTTCTACTTCGCATAGATTTGAAGATAAATCATGTGTTTCGCTTGGATTTGAATATAAATCATTTGTTTCGCATGCTGTTGAAGCTAAATCATGTATATCACAAGTATTTGAAGCTAAACCATTTGCTTCGCATGGATTCGAAGATCAGCCTTCTACTTCGCATTGATTTGCTGCTAAATCATGTGTTTCGCATGGATTTGCAGCTAACTCGTTTGTTTCGCATGCTGTTGAAGCTAAATCATGTATATCACAAGTATTTGAAGCTAAACCATTTGTTACGCATGGATTCGAAGATCAGCCTTCTTACTTCGCATTGATTTGATGCTAAATCATGTGTTTCGCATGGATTTGAAGCTAACTCGTTTGTTTCGCATGCTGTTGAAGCTAATCATGTATATCACAAGTATTTGAAGCTAAACCATTTGTATCGCATGGGATCGAAGATAAGCCTCTACTTCGCATTGATTTGAAACTAAATCATGTGTTTCGCATGGATTTGAAGCTAACTCGTTTGTTTCGCATGCTGTTGAAGCTAAATCATATATATCGCAAGTATTTGAAGCTAAACCATTTGTTTCGCATTTATTCGAAGCTAAGCCTTCTACTTCGCATTGATTTGAGGCTAATCATGTGATTCGCTCGGTTTTGAAGCTAACTCGTTTGTTTCGCATGCTGTTGAAGCTAAATCATGTATATCACAAGTATTTGAAGCTATATCATACGTTTCGCATGGATTACAAGATAACCCTTCTAATTCGCATAGATTTGAAGATAAATCATGTGTTTCGCTTGGATTTGAATATAACTCATTTGTTTCGCATGCTGTTGAAGCTAAATCATGTATATCACAAGTATTTGAAGCTAAACCATTTGCTTCGCATGGATTCGAAGATCAGCCTTCTACTTCGCATTGATTTGATGCTAAATCATGTGTTTCGCATGGATTTGAAGCTAACTCGTTTGTTTCGCATGCTGTTGAAGCTAAATCATGTATACCACAAGTATTTGAAGCTATATCATACGTTTCGCATGGATTCCAAGATAACCCTTCTAATTCGCATTGATTTGAAGCTAAATCATGCGTTTCGCATGGATTTGAAGCTAACTCGTTTATTTCGCATGCTGTTGTAGCTAAATCATGTACATCACAAGTATAAGAAGCTAATCCATTTGTTTCGCATGGATTCGAAGATATGCCTACTTCTTCGCATTGATTTGAAGCTAAATCATGTGTTTCGCATGGATTTGAATCTAACTCGTTTGTTTCGGATGCTGTTGAAGTTAAATCATGTATATCACAAGTATTTGAAGCTATATCATTTGTTTCGCATGGATTCGAAGATAACCCTTCTAATTCGCATTTATTTGAAGCTAAATCATGTGTTTCGCATGGATTTGAAGCTAACTCGTTTGTTTCGCATGCTGTTGAAGCTAAATCATATATATCACAAGTATTTGAAGCTAAACCATTTGTTTCGCATTTATTCGATGCTAAGCCTTCTACTTCGCATTGATTTGAGGCTAAATCATGTGATTCGCTCGGTTTTGAAGCTAACTCGTTTGTTTCGCATGCTGTTGAAGCTAAATCATGTATATCACAAGTATTTGAAGCTAAACTATTTGTTTCGCATGGATTCGAAGATAAGCCTTCTACTTCGCATTGATTTTAATCTAAATCATGTCTTTCGCATGGATTTAAAGCTAACTCGTTTTTTTCGCATGCAGTTGAAGCAGAATCATGTATATCACAAGTATTTGAAGCTAAACCATTTGTTTCGCATGGATTCGAAGATAAGCCTTCTACTTCGCATTGATTTTAATCTAAATCATGTGTTTCGCATGGATTTAAAGCTAACTCGTTTGTTTCGCATGCAGTTGAAGCTGAATCATGTATATCACAAGTATTTGAAGCTAAACTATTCGTTTCGCAAGGATTCGAAGTTAACTCGTTTGTTTCGCATACAGTTGAAGCTAAATCACGTATATCACAAGTATTTGCAGCTAAACCATTTGTTTCCCGTCGATACGAAGATAACCCTTCTACTTCGCATTGATTTGAAGCTAAATCATGTGTTTCGCATGGATTTGAATCTAACTCGTTTATTTCGCATGCTGTTGAAGCTAAATCATGTATATCACAAGTATAAGAAGCTATATCGTACGTTTCGCATGGATTCCAAGATAACCCTTCTAATTCGCATTGATTTGAATCTAAATCATGTGTTTCGCAGGGATTTGAAGCTAACTCGTTTATTTCGCATGCTGTTGAAGCTAAATCATGTAATCACAAGTATTTGCAGCTAAACCATTTGTTACGCATGGATTCGAAGATCAGCCTTCTACTTCGCATTGATTTGATGCTAAATCATGTGTTTCGCATGGATTTGAAGCTAACTCGTTTGTTTCGCATGCTGTTGAAGCTAAATCATGTATATCACAAGTATAAGAAGCTAATCCGTTTGTTTCGCATGGATTCGAAGATAAGCCTCCTACTTCGCATTGATTTGAAGCTAAATCATGTGTTTCGCATGGATTTGAAGCTAACTCGTTTGTTTCGCATGCTGTAGAAGCTAAATCATATATATCACAAGTATTTGAAGCTGAACCATTTGTTTCGCATTTATTCGAAGCTAAGCCTTCTACTTCGCATTGATTTTAATCTAAATCATGTGTTTCGCATGGATTTGAAGCTAACTCGTTTGTTTCGCATGCTGTTTAAGCTAAATCATGTATACCACAAGTATTTGAAGCTATATCATACGTTTCGCATGGATTCCAAGATAACCCTTCTAATTCGCATTGATTTGAAGCTAAATCATGCGTTTCGCATGGATTTGAAGCTAACTCGTTTATTTCGCATACTGTTGAAGCTAAATCATGTAATCACAAGTATTTGCAGCTAAACCATTTGTTACGCATTTATTCGAAGATCAGCCTTCTACTTCGCATTGATTTGAAGCTAAATCATGTGTTTCGCATGGATTTGAATCTAACTCGTTTATTTCGCATTCTGTTGAAGCTAAATCATGTATATCACAAGTATAAGAAGCTAATCCGTTTGTTTCGCATGGATTCGAAGATAAGCCTCCTACTTCGCATTGATTTGAAGCTAAATCATGTGTTTCGCATGGATTTGAAGCTAACTCGTTTGTTTCGCATGCTGTAGAAGCTAAATCATATATATCACAAGTATTTGAAGCTGAACCATTTGTTTCGCATTTATTCGAAGCTAAGCCTTCTACTTCGCATTGATTTTAATCTAAATCATGTGTTTCGCATGGATTTAAAGCTAACTCGTTTGTTTCGCATGCAGTTGAAGCTGAATCATGTATATCACAAGTATTTGAAGCTAAACTATTCGTTTCGCATTTATTCGAAGCTAAGCCTTCTACTTCGCTTTGATTTGAGGCTAAATCATGTGTTTCGCTTGGTTTGAAGCTAACTCGTTTTTTTCGCATGCTGTTGAAGCTAACTCAAGTGTATCAAAAGTATTTGAAGCTAAACCATTTGCTTCGCATGGATTCGAAGATCAGCCTTCTACTTCGCATTGATTTGAAGCTAAATCATGTGTTCCGCATGGATTTTAAGCTAACTCGTTTGTTTCGCATGCAGTTGAAGCTAAATCATGTATGTCACAAGTATTTGAAGCTAAACCATTTGATTCCCATGGTTTTGAAGCTAAGCTTTCTACTTCGCATAGATTTGAAGATAAATAATGTGTTTCGCTTGGATTCGAATATAACTCATTTGTTTCGCATGCTGTTGAAGCTAAATCATGTATATCACAAGTATTTGAAGCTAAACCATTTGCTTCGCATGGATTCGAAGATCAGGCTTCTACTTCGCATTGATTTGATGCTAAATCATGTGTTTCGCATGGATTTGAAGCTAACTCGTTTGTTTCGCATGCTGTTGAAGCTAAATCATGTATATCACAAGTATTTCAAGCTATATCATACGTTTCGCATGGATTCCAAGATAACCCTTCTAATTCGCATTGATTTGATGCTAAATCATGTGTTTCGCATGGATTTGAAGCGAACTCGTTTGTTTCGCATGCTGTTGAAGCTAAATCATGTATATCACAAGTATTTGAAGCTAAACCATTTGTATCGCATTGATTTGAAGCTAAATCATGTGTTTCGCATGGATTTGAATCTAACTCGTTTGTTTCGCATGCAGTTGAAGCTAAATCATGTATATCACAAGTATTTGCAGCTAAACCATTTGTTACGCATGGATTCGAAGATCAGCCTTCTACTTCGCATTGATTTGATGCTAAATCATGTGTTTCGCATGGATTTGAAGCTAACTCGTTTGTTTCGCATGCTGTTGAAGCTATATCATGTATATCACAAGTATTTGAAGCTAAACCATTTGTATCGCATTGATTTGAAGCTAAATCATGTGCTTCGCTTGGTTTTGAAGCTAACTCGTTTGTTTCGCATGCTGTTGAAGCTAAATCATATATATCACAAGTATTTGAAGCTAAACCATTTGTTTCGCATATATTCGAAGCTAAGCCTTCTACTTCGCATTGATTTGAGGCTAAATCAAATGTTTCGCTTGGTTTTGAAGCTAACTCGTTTTTTTCGCATGCAGTTGTAGCTAAATCATGTATATCACAAGTATTTGAAGCTAAACCATTTGTTTCGCATGGATTCGAAGATAAGCCTTCTACTTCGCATTGATTTTAATCTAAATCATGTCTTTCGCATGGATTTAAAGCTAACTCGTTTTTTTCGCATGCAGTTGAAGCTAAATCATGTAATCACAAGTATTTGCAGCTAAACCATTTGTTACGCATGGATTCGAAGATAAGCCTTCTACTTCGCATTGATTTGATGCTAAATCATGTGTTTCGCATGGATTTGAAGCTAACTCGTTTGTTTCGCATGCTGTTGAAGCTAAATCATGTATATCACAAGTATAAGAAGCTAATCCGTTTGTTTCGCATGGATTCGAAGATAAGCCTCCTACTTCGCATTGATTTGAAGCTAAATCATGTGTTTCGCATGGATTTGAAGCTAACTCGTTTGTTTCGCATGCTGTAGAAGCTAAATCATATATATCACAAGTATTTGAAGCTGAACCATTTGTTTCGCATTTATTCGAAGCTAAGCCTTCTACTTCGCATTGATTTTAATCTAAATCATGTGTTTCGCATGGATTTGAAGCTAACTCGTTTGTTTCGCATGCTGTTTAAGCTAAATCATGTATACCACAAGTATTTGAAGCTATATCATACGTTTCGCATGGATTCCAAGATAACCCTTCTAATTCGCATTGATTTGAAGCTAAATCATGCGTTTCGCATGGATTTGAAGCTAACTCGTTTATTTCGCATACTGTTGAAGCTAAATCATGTAATCACAAGTATTTGCAGCTAAACCATTTGTTACGCATTTATTCGAAGATCAGCCTTCTACTTCGCATTGATTTGAAGCTAAATCATGTGTTTCGCATGGATTTGAATCTAACTCGTTTATTTCGCATTCTGTTGAAGCTAAATCATGTATATCACAAGTATAAGAAGCTAATCCGTTTGTTTCGCATGGATTCGAAGATAAGCCTCCTACTTCGCATTGATTTGAAGCTAAATCATGTGTTTCGCATGGATTTGAAGCTAACTCGTTTGTTTCGCATGCTGTAGAAGCTAAATCATATATATCACAAGTATTTGAAGCTGAACCATTTGTTTCGCATTTATTCGAAGCTAAGCCTTCTACTTCGCATTGATTTTAATCTAAATCATGTGTTTCGCATGGATTTAAAGCTAACTCGTTTGTTTCGCATGCAGTTGAAGCTGAATCATGTATATCACAAGTATTTGAAGCTAAACTATTCGTTTCGCATTTATTCGAAGCTAAGCCTTCTACTTCGCTTTGATTTGAGGCTAAATCATGTGTTTCGCTTGGTTTTGAAGCTAACTCGTTTTTTTCGCATGCTGTTGAAGCTAACTCAAGTGTATCAAAAGTATTTGAAGCTAAACCATTTGCTTCGCATGGATTCGAAGATCAGCCTTCTACTTCGCATTGATTTGAAGCTAAATCATGTGTTCCGCATGGATTTTAAGCTAACTCGTTTGTTTCGCATGCAGTTGAAGCTAAATCATGTATGTCACAAGTATTTGAAGCTAAACCATTTGATTCCCATGGTTTTGAAGCTAAGCTTTCTACTTCGCATAGATTTGAAGATAAATAATGTGTTTCGCTTGGATTCGAATATAACTCATTTGTTTCGCATGCTGTTGAAGCTAAATCATGTATATCACAAGTATTTGAAGCTAAACCATTTGCTTCGCATGGATTCGAAGATCAGGCTTCTACTTCGCATTGATTTGATGCTAAATCATGTGTTTCGCATGGATTTGAAGCTAACTCGTTTGTTTCGCATGCTGTTGAAGCTAAATCATGTATATCACAAGTATTTCAAGCTATATCATACGTTTCGCATGGATTCCAAGATAACCCTTCTAATTCGCATTGATTTGATGCTAAATCATGTGTTTCGCATGGATTTGAAGCGAACTCGTTTGTTTCGCATGCTGTTGAAGCTAAATCATGTATATCACAAGTATTTGAAGCTAAACCATTTGTATCGCATTGATTTGAAGCTAAATCATGTGTTTCGCATGGATTTGAATCTAACTCGTTTGTTTCGCATGCAGTTGAAGCTAAATCATGTATATCACAAGTATTTGCAGCTAAACCATTTGTTACGCATGGATTCGAAGATCAGCCTTCTACTTCGCATTGATTTGATGCTAAATCATGTGTTTCGCATGGATTTGAAGCTAACTCGTTTGTTTCGCATGCTGTTGAAGCTATATCATGTATATCACAAGTATTTGAAGCTAAACCATTTGTATCGCATTGATTTGAAGCTAAATCATGTGCTTCGCTTGGTTTTGAAGCTAACTCGTTTGTTTCGCATGCTGTTGAAGCTAAATCATATATATCACAAGTATTTGAAGCTAAACCATTTGTTTCGCATATATTCGAAGCTAAGCCTTCTACTTCGCATTGATTGAGGCTAAATCAAATGTTTCGCTTGGTTTTGAAGCTAACTCGTTTTTTTCGCATGCAGTTGTAGCTAAATCATGTATATCACAAGTATTTGAAGCTAAACCATTTGTTTCGCATGGATTCGAAGATAAGCCTTCTACTTCGCATTGATTTTAATCTAAATCATGTCTTTCGCATGGATTTAAAGCTAACTCGTTTTTTTCGCATGCAGTTGAAGCAGAATCATGTATATCACAAGTATTTGAAGCTAAACCATTTGTTTCGCATGGATTCGAAGATAAGCCTTCTACTTCGCATTGATTTTAATCTAAATCATGTGTTTCGCATGGATTTAAAGCTAACTCGTTTGTTTCGCATGCAGTTGAAGCTGAATCATGTATATCACAAGTATTTGAAGCTAAACTATTCGTTTCGCAAGGATTCGAAGATAAGTCTTCCACTTCGCATTGATTTGATGCTAAATCATGTGTTTCGCATGGATTTGAAGCTAACTCGTTTGTTTCGCATGCTGTTGAAGCTAAATCATATATATCGCAAGTATTTGAAGCTAAACCATTTGTTTCGCATTTATTCGAAGCTAAGCCTTCTACTTCGCATTGATTTGAGGCTAAATCATGTGATTCGCTCGGTTTTGAAGCTAACTCGTTTGTTTCGCATGCTGTTGAAGCTAAATCATGTATATCACAAGTATTTGAAGCTATATCATACGTTTCGCATGGATTACAAGATAACCCTTCTAATTCGCATAGATTTGAAGATAAATCATGTGTTTCGCTTGGATTTGAATATAACTCATTTGTTTCGCATGCTGTTGAAGCTAAATCATGTATATCACAAGTATTTGAAGCTAAACCATTTGCTTCGCATGGATTCGAAGATCAGCCTTCTACTTCGCATTGATTTGATGCTAAATCATGTGTTTCGCATGGATTTGAAGCTAACTCGTTTGTTTCGCATGCTGTTGAAGCTAAATCATGTATACCACAAGTATTTGAAGCTATATCATACGTTTCGCATGGATTCCAAGATAACCCTTCTAATTCGCATTGATTTGAAGCTAAATCATGCGTTTCGCATGGATTTGAAGCTAACTCGTTTATTTCGCATGCTGTTGTAGCTAAATCATGTACATCACAAGTATAAGAAGCTAATCCATTTGTTTCGCATGGATTCGAAGATATGCCTACTTCTTCGCATTGATTTGAAGCTAAATCATGTGTTTCGCATGGATTTGAATCTAACTCGTTTGTTTCGGATGCTGTTGAAGTTAAATCATGTATATCACAAGTATTTGAAGCTATATCATTTGTTTCGCATGGATTCGAAGATAACCCTTCTAATTCGCATTTATTTGAAGCTAAATCATGTGTTTCGCATGGATTTGAAGCTAACTCGTTTGTTTCGCATGCTGTTGAAGCTAAATCATATATATCACAAGTATTTGAAGCTAAACCATTTGTTTCGCATTTATTCGATGCTAAGCCTTCTACTTCGCATTGATTTGAGGCTAAATCATGTGATTCGCTCGGTTTTGAAGCTAACTCGTTTGTTTCGCATGCTGTTGAAGCTAAATCATGTATATCACAAGTATTTGAAGCTAAACTATTTGTTTCGCATGGATTCGAAGATAAGCCTTCTACTTCGCATTGATTTTAATCTAAATCATGTCTTTCGCATGGATTTAAAGCTAACTCGTTTTTTTCGCATGCAGTTGAAGCAGAATCATGTATATCACAAGTATTTGAAGCTAAACCATTTGTTTCGCATGGATTCGAAGATAAGCCTTCTACTTCGCATTGATTTTAATCTAAATCATGTGTTTCGCATGGATTTAAAGCTAACTCGTTTGTTTCGCATGCAGTTGAAGCTGAATCATGTATATCACAAGTATTTGAAGCTAAACTATTCGTTTCGCAAGGATTCGAAGTTAACTCGTTTGTTTCGCATACAGTTGAAGCTAAATCACGTATATCACAAGTATTTGCAGCTAAACCATTTGTTTCCCGTCGATACGAAGATAACCCTTCTACTTCGCATTGATTTGAAGCTAAATCATGTGTTTCGCATGGATTTGAATCTAACTCGTTTATTTCGCATGCTGTTGAAGCTAAATCATGTATATCACAAGTATAAGAAGCTATATCGTACGTTTCGCATGGATTCCAAGATAACCCTTCTAATTCGCATTGATTTGAATCTAAATCATGTGTTTCGCAGGGATTTGAAGCTAACTCGTTTATTTCGCATGCTGTTGAAACTAAATCATGTAATCACAAGTATTTGCAGCTAAACCATTTGTTACGCATGGATTCGAAGATCAGCCTTCTACTTCGCATTGATTTGATGCTAAATCATGTGTTTCGCATGGATTTGAAGCTAACTCGTTTGTTTCGCATGCTGTTGAAGCTAAATCATGTATATCACAAGTATAAGAAGCTAATCCGTTTGTTTCGCATGGATTCGAAGATAAGCCTCCTACTTCGCATTGATTTGAAGCTAAATCATGTGTTTCGCATGGATTTGAAGCTAACTCGTTTGTTTCGCATGCTGTAGAAGCTAAATCATATATATCACAAGTATTTGAAGCTGAACCATTTGTTTCGCATTTATTCGAAGCTAAGCCTTCTACTTCGCATTGATTTTAATCTAAATCATGTGTTTCGCATGGATTTGAAGCTAACTCGTTTGTTTCGCATGCTGTTTAAGCTAAATCATGTATACCACAAGTATTTGAAGCTATATCATACGTTTCGCATGGATTCCAAGATAACCCTTCTAATTCGCATTGATTTGAAGCTAAATCATGCGTTTCGCATGGATTTGAAGCTAACTCGTTTATTTCGCATACTGTTGAAGCTAAATCATGTAATCACAAGTATTTGCAGCTAAACCATTTGTTACGCATTTATTCGAAGATCAGCCTTCTACTTCGCATTGATTTGAAGCTAAATCATGTGTTTCGCATGGATTTGAATCTAACTCGTTTATTTCGCATTCTGTTGAAGCTAAATCATGTATATCACAAGTATAAGAAGCTAATCCGTTTGTTTCGCATGGATTCGAAGATAAGCCTCCTACTTCGCATTGATTTGAAGCTAAATCATGTGTTTCGCATGGATTTGAAGCTAACTCGTTTGTTTCGCATGCTGTAGAAGCTAAATCATATATATCACAAGTATTTGAAGCTGAACCATTTGTTTCGCATTTATTCGAAGCTAAGCCTTCTACTTCGCATTGATTTTAATCTAAATCATGTGTTTCGCATGGATTTAAAGCTAACTCGTTTGTTTCGCATGCAGTTGAAGCTGAATCATGTATATCACAAGTATTTGAAGCTAAACTATTCGTTTCGCATTTATTCGAAGCTAAGCCTTCTACTTCGCTTTGATTTGAGGCTAAATCATGTGTTTCGCTTGGTTTTGAAGCTAACTCGTTTTTTTCGCATGCTGTTGAAGCTAACTCAAGTGTATCAAAAGTATTTGAAGCTAAACCATTTGCTTCGCATGGATTCGAAGATCAGCCTTCTACTTCGCGTTGATTTGAAGCTAAATCATGTGTTCCGCATGGATTTTAAGCTAACTCGTTTGTTTCGCATGCAGTTGAAGCTAAATCATGTATGTCACAAGTATTTGAAGCTAAACCATTTGATTCCCATGGTTTTGAAGCTAAGCTTTCTACTTCGCATAGATTTGAAGATAAATAATGTGTTTCGCTTGGATTCGAATATAACTCATTTGTTTCGCATGCTGTTGAAGCTAAATCATGTATATCACAAGTATTTGAAGCTAAACCATTTGCTTCGCATGGATTCGAAGATCAGGCTTCTACTTCGCATTGATTTGATGCTAAATCATGTGTTTCGCATGGATTTGAAGCTAACTCGTTTGTTTCGCATGCTGTTGAAGCTAAATCATGTATATCACAAGTATTTCAAGCTATATCATACGTTTCGCATGGATTCCAAGATAACCCTTCTAATTCGCATTGATTTGATGCTAAATCATGTGTTTCGCATGGATTTGAAGCGAACTCGTTTGTTTCGCATGCTGTTGAAGCTAAATCATGTATATCACAAGTATTTGAAGCTAAACCATTTGTATCGCATTGATTTGAAGCTAAATCATGTGTTTCGCATGGATTTGAATCTAACTCGTTTGTTTCGCATGCAGTTGAAGCTAAATCATGTATATCACAAGTATTTGCAGCTAAACCATTTGTTACGCATGGATTCGAAGATCAGCCTTCTACTTCGCATTGATTTGATGCTAAATCATGTGTTTCGCATGGATTTGAAGCTAACTCGTTTGTTTCGCATGCTGTTGAAGCTATATCATGTATATCACAAGTATTTGAAGCTAAACCATTTGTATCGCATTGATTTGAAGCTAAATCATGTGCTTCGCTTGGTTTTGAAGCTAACTCGTTTGTTTCGCATGCTGTTGAAGCTAAATCATATATATCACAAGTATTTGAAGCTAAACCATTTGTTTCGCATATATTCGAAGCTAAGCCTTCTACTTCGTATTGATTTGAGGCTAAATCAAATGTTTCGCTTGGTTTTGAAGCTAACTCGTTTTTTTCGCATGCAGTTGTAGCTAAATCATGTATATCACAAGTATTTGAAGCTAAACCATTTGTTTCGCATGGATTCGAAGATAAGCCTTCTACTTCGCATTGATTTTAATCTAAATCATGTCTTTCGCATGGATTTAAAGCTAACTCGTTTTTTTCGCATGCAGTTGAAGCAGAATCATGTATATCACAAGTATTTGAAGCTAAACCATTTGTTTCGCATGGATTCGAAGATAAGCCTTCTACTTCGCATTGATTTTAATCTAAATCATGTGTTTCGCATGGATTTAAAGCTAACTCGTTTGTTTCGCATGCAGTTGAAGCTGAATCATGTATATCACAAGTATTTGAAGCTAAACTATTCGTTTCGCAAGGATTCGAAGATAAGTCTTCCACTTCGCATTGATTTGATGCTAAATCATGTGTTTCGCAAGGATTTGAAGCTAACTCGTTTGTTTCGCATGCTGTTGAAGCTAACTCAAGTGTATCAAAAGTATTTGAAGCTAAACCATTTGCTTCGCATGGATTCGAAGATCAACCTTCTACTTCGCATTGATTTGAAGCTAAATCATGTGTTCCGCATGGATTTTAAGCTAACTCGTTTGTTTCGCATGCAGTTGAAGCTAAATCATGTATATCACAAGTATTTGAAGCTAAACCATTTGATTCCTATGGTTTTGAAGCTAAGCTTTCTACTTCGCATAGATTTGAAGATAAATCATGTGTTTCGCTTGGATTTGAATATAAATCATTTGTTTCGCATGCTGTTGAAGCTAAATCATGTATATCACAAGTATTTGAAGCTAAACCATTTGCTTCGCATGGATTCGAAGATCAGCCTTCTACTTCGCATTGATTTGCTGCTAAATCATGTGTTTCGCATGGATTTGCAGCTAACTCGTTTGTTTCGCATGCTGTTGAAGCTAAATCATGTATATCACAAGTATTTGAAGCTAAACCATTTGTTACGCATGGATTCGAAGATCAGCCTTCTACTTCGCATTGATTTGATGCTAAATCATGTGTTTCGCATGGATTTGAAGCTAACTCGTTTGTTTCGCATGCTGTTGAAGCTAAATCATGTATATCACAAGTATTTGAAGCTAAACCATTTGTATCGCATGGGATCGAAGATAAGCCTCTACTTCGCATTGATTTGAAGCTAAATCATGTGTTTCGCATGGATTTGAAGCTAACTCGTTTGTTTCGCATGCTGTTGAAGCTAAATCATATATATCGCAAGTATTTGAAGCTAAACCATTTGTTTCGCATTTATTCGAAGCTAAGCCTTCTACTTCGCATTGATTTGCGGCTAAATCATGTGATTCGCTCGGTTTTGAAGCTAACTCGTTTGTTTCGCATGCAGTTGAAGCTAAATCATGTATATCACAAGTATTTGAAGCTAAACCATTTGATTCCTATGGTTTTGAAGCTAAGCTTTCTACTTCGCATAGATTTGAAGATAAATCATGTGTTTCGCTTGGATTTGAATATAAATCATTTGTTTCGCATGCTGTTGAAGCTAAATCATGTATATCACAAGTATTTGAAGCTATATCATACGTTTCGCATGGATTACAAGATAACCCTTCTAATTCGCATAGATTTGAAGATAAATCATGTGTTTCGCTTGGATTTGAATATAACTCATTTGTTTCGCATGCTGTTGAAGCTAAATCATGTATATCACAAGTATTTGAAGCTAAACCATTTGCTTCGCATGGATTCGAAGATCAGCCTTCTACTTCGCATTGATTTGATGCTAAATCATGTGTTTCGCATGGATTTGAAGCTAACTCGTTTGTTTCGCATGCTGTTGAAGCTAAATCATGTATACCACAAGTATTTGAAGCTATATCATACGTTTCGCATGGATTCCAAGATAACCCTTCTAATTCGCATTGATTTGAAGCTAAATCATGCGTTTCGCATGGATTTGAAGCTAACTCGTTTATTTCGCATGCTGTTGTAGCTAAATCATGTACATCACAAGTATAAGAAGCTAATCCATTTGTTTCGCATGGATTCGAAGATATGCCTACTTCTTCGCATTGATTTGAAGCTAAATCATGTGTTTCGCATGGATTTGAATCTAACTCGTTTGTTTCGGATGCTGTTGAAGTTAAATCATGTATATCACAAGTATTTGAAGCTATATCATTTGTTTCGCATGGATTCGAAGATAACCCTTCTAATTCGCATTTATTTGAAGCTAAATCATGTGTTTCGCATGGATTTGAAGCTAACTCGTTTGTTTCGCATGCTGTTGAAGCTAAATCATATATATCACAAGTATTTGAAGCTAAACCATTTGTTTCGCATTTATTCGATGCTAAGCCTTCTACTTCGCATTGATTTGAGGCTAAATCATGTGATTCGCTCGGTTTTGAAGCTAACTCGTTTGTTTCGCATGCTGTTGAAGCTAAATCATGTATATCACAAGTATTTGAAGCTAAACTATTTGTTTCGCATGGATTCGAAGATAAGCCTTCTACTTCGCATTGATTTTAATCTAAATCATGTCTTTCGCATGGATTTAAAGCTAACTCGTTTTTTTCGCATGCAGTTGAAGCAGAATCATGTATATCACAAGTATTTGAAGCTAAACCATTTGTTTCGCATGGATTCGAAGATAAGCCTTCTACTTCGCATTGATTTTAATCTAAATCATGTGTTTCGCATGGATTTAAAGCTAACTCGTTTGTTTCGCATGCAGTTGAAGCTGAATCATGTATATCACAAGTATTTGAAGCTAAACTATTCGTTTCGCAAGGATTCGAAGTTAACTCGTTTGTTTCGCATACAGTTGAAGCTAAATCACGTATATCACAAGTATTTGCAGCTAAACCATTTGTTTCCCGTCGATACGAAGATAACCCTTCTACTTCGCATTGATTTGAAGCTAAATCATGTGTTTCGCATGGATTTGAATCTAACTCGTTTATTTCGCATGCTGTTGAAGCTAAATCATGTATATCACAAGTATAAGAAGCTATATCGTACGTTTCGCATGGATTCCAAGATAACCCTTCTAATTCGCATTGATTTGAATCTAAATCATGTGTTTCGCATGGATTTGAAGCTAACTCGTTTATTTCGCATGCTGTTGAAGCTAAATCATGTAATCACAAGTATTTGCAGCTAAACCATTTGTTACGCATGGATTCGAAGATCAGCCTTCTACTTCGCATTGATTTGATGCTAAATCATGTGTTTCGCATGGATTTGAAGCTAACTCGTTCGTTTCGCATGCTGTTGAAGCTAAATCATGTATATCACAAGTATTTGAAGCTAAACCATTTGTATCGCATGGGATCGAAGATAAGCCTCTACTTCGCATTGATTTGAAGCTAAATCATGTGTTTCGCATGGATTTGAAGCTAACTCGTTTGTTTCGCATGCTGTTGAAGCTAAATCATATATATCACAAGTATTTGAAGCTAAACCATTTGTTTCGCATTTATTCGAAGCTAAGCCTTCTACTTCGCATTGATTTGAGGCTAAATCATGTGATTCGCTCGGTTTTGACGCTAACTCGTTTGTTTCGCATGCTGTTGAAGCTAAATCATGTATATCACAAGTATATGAAGCTATATCATACGTTTCGCATGGATTACAAGATAACCCTTCTAATTCGCATAGATTTGAAGATAAATCATGTGTTTCGCTTGGATTTGAATATAACTCATTTGTTTCGCATGCTGTTGAAGCTAAATCATGTATATCACAAGTATTTGAAGCTAAACCATTTGCTTCGCATGGATTCGAAGATCAGCCTTCTACTTCGCATTGATTTGATGCTAAATCATGTGTTTCGCATGGATTTGAAGCTAACTCGTTTGTTTCGCATGCTGTTGAAGCTAAATCATGTATACCACAAGTATTTGAAGCTATATCATACGTTTCGCATGGATTCCAAGATAACCCTTCTAATTCGCATTGATTTGAAGCTAAATCATGCGTTTCGCATGGATTTGAAGCTAACTCGTTTATTTCGCATGCTGTTGTAGCTAAATCATGTACATCACAAGTATAAGAAGCTAATCCATTTGTTTCGCATGGATTCGAAGATATGCCTACTTCTTCGCATTGATTTGAAGCTAAATCATGTGTTTCGCATGGATTTGAATCTAACTCGTTTGTTTCGGATGCTGTTGAAGTTAAATCATGTATATCACAAGTATTTGAAGCTATATCATTTGTTTCGCATGGATTCGAAGATAACCCTTCTAATTCGCATTTATTTGAAGCTAAATCATGTGTTTCGCATGGATTTGAAGCTAACTCGTTTGTTTCGCATGCTGTTGAAGCTAAATCATATATATCACAAGTATTTGAAGCTAAACCATTTGTTTCGCATTTATTCGATGCTAAGCCTTCTACTTCGCATTGATTTGAGGCTAAATCATGTGATTCGCTCGGTTTTGAAGCTAACTCGTTTGTTTCGCATGCTGTTGAAGCTAAATCATATATATCACAAGTATTTGAAGCTAAACCATTTGTTTCGCATGGATTCGAAGATAAGCCTTCTACTTCGCATTGATTTTAATCTAAATCATGTGTTTCGCATGGATTTAAAGCTAACTCGTTTGTTTCGCATGCAGTTGAAGCTGAATCATGTATATCACAAGTATTTGAAGCTAAACTATTCGTTTCGCAAGGATTCGAAGTTAACTCGTTTGTTTCGCATACAGTTGAAGCTAAATCACGTATATCACAAGTATTTGCAGCTAAACCATTTGTTTCCCATCGATACGAAGATAACCCTTCTACTTCGCATTGATTTGAAGCTAAATCATGTGTTTCGCATGGATTTGAATCTAACTCGTTTATTTCGCATGCTGTTGAAGCTAAATCATGTATATCACAAGTATAAGAAGCTATATCGTACGTTTCGCATGGATTCCAAGATAACCCTTCTAATTCGCATTGATTTGAATCTAAATCATGTGTTTCGCATGGATTTGAAGCTAACTCGTTTATTTCGCATGCTGTTGAAGCTAAATCATGTAATCACAAGTATTTGCAGCTAAACCATTTGTTACGCATTTATTCGAAGATCAGCCTTCTACTTCGCATTGATTTGAAGCTAAATCATGTGTTTCGCATGGATTTGAATCTAACTCGTTTATTTCGCATTCTGTTGAAGCTAAATCATGTATATCACAAGTATTTGAAGCTAAACCATTTGTTTCGCATTTATTCGAAGCTAAGCCTTCTACTTCGCATTGATTTGAGGCTAAATCATGTGTTTCGCATGGATTTGAAGCTAACTCGTTTGTTTCGCATGCTGTAGAAGCTAAATCATATATATCACAAGTATTTGAAGCTAAACCATTCGTTTCGCATTTATTCGAAGCTAAGCCTTCTACTTCGCATTGATTTGAGGCTAAATCATGTGTTTCGCTTGGTTTGAAGCTAACTCGTTTTATTCGCATGCTGTTGAAGCTAACTCAAGTGTATCAAAAGTATTTGAAGCTAAACCATTTGCTTCGCATGGATTCGAAGATCAGCCTTCTACTTCGCATTGATTTGAAGCTAAATCATGTGTTCCGCATGGATTTTAAGCTAACTCGTTTGCTTCGCATGCAGTTGAATCTAAATCATGTATATCACAAGTATTTGAAGCTAAACCATTTGTATCGCATGGGATCGAAGATAAGCCTCCTACTTCGCATTGATTTGAAGCTAAATCATGTGTTTCGCATGGATTTGAAGCTAACTCGTTTGTTTCGCATGCTGTTGAAGCTAAATCATATATATCACAAGTATTTGAAGCTAAACCATTTGTTTCGCATTTATTCGATGCTAAGCCTTCTACTTCGCATTGATTTGAGGCTAAATCATGTGATTCGCTCGGTTTTGAAGCTAACTCGTTTGTTTCGCATGCTGTTGAAGCTAAATCATGTATATCACAAGTATTTGAAGCTAAACCATTTGTTTCGCATGGATTCGAAGATAAGCCTTCTACTTCGCATTGATTTTAATCTAAATCATGTCTTTCGCATGGATTTAAAGCTAACTCGTTTTTTTCGCATGCAGTTGAAGCAGAATCATGTATATCACAAGTATTTGAAGCTAAACCATTTGTTTCGCATGGATTCGAAGATAAGCCTTCTACTTCGCATTGATTTTAATCTAAATCATGTGTTTCGCATGGATTTAAAGCTAACTCGTTTGTTTCGCATGCAGTTGAAGCTGAATCATGTATATCACAAGTATTTGAAGCTAAACTATTCGTTTCGCAAGGATTCGAAGTTAACTCGTTTGTTTCGCATACAGTTGAAGCTAAATCACGTATATCACAAGTATTTGCAGCTAAACCATTTGTTTCCCATCGATACGAAGATAACCCTTCTACTTCGCATTGATTTGAAGCTAAATCATGTGTTTCGCATGGATTTGAATCTAACTCGTTTATTTCGCATGCTGTTGAAGCTAAATCATGTATATCACAAGTATAAGAAGCTATATCGTACGTTTCGCATGGATTCCAAGATAACCCTTCTAATTCGCATTGATTTGAATCTAAATCATGTGTTTCGCATGGATTTGAAGCTAACTCGTTTATTTCGCATGCTGTTGAAGCTAAATCATGTAATCACAAGTATTTGCAGCTAAACCATTTGTTACGCATTTATTCGAAGATCAGCCTTCTACTTCGCATTGATTTGAAGCTAAATCATGTGTTTCGCATGGATTTGAATCTAACTCGTTTATTTCGCATTCTGTTGAAGCTAAATCATGTATATCACAAGTATAAGAAGCTAATCCGTTTGTTTCGCATGGATTCGAAGATAAGCCTCCTACTTCGCATTGATTTGAAGCTAAATCATGTGTTTCGCATGGATTTGAAGCTAACTCGTTTGTTTCGCATGCTGTAGAAGCTAAATCATATATATCACAAGTATTTGAAGCTAAACCATTTGTTTCGCATTTATTCGAAGCTAAGCCTTCTACTTCGCATTGATTTGAGGCTAAATCATGTGTTTCGCTTGGTTTTGAAGCTAACTCGTTTTATTCGCATGCTGTTGAAGCTAACTCAAGTGTATCAAAAGTATTTGAAGCTAAACCATTTGCTTCGCATGGATTCGAAGATCAGCCTTCTACTTCGCATTGATTTGAAGCTAAATCATGTGTTCCGCATGGATTTTAAGCTAACTCGTTTGTTTCGCATGCAGTTGAAGCTAAATCATGTATGTCACAAGTATTTGAAGCTAAACCATTTGATTCCCATGGTTTTGAAGCTAAGCTTTCTACTTCGCATAGATTTGAAGATAAATAATGTGTTTCGCTTGGATTCGAATATAACTCATTTGTTTCGCATGCTGTTGAAGCTAAATCATGTATATCACAAGTATTTGAAGCTAAACCATTTGCTTCGCATGGATTCGAAGATCAGCCTTCTACTTCGCATTGATTTGATGCTAAATCATGTGTTTCGCATGGATTTGAAGCTAACTCGTTTGTTTCGCATGCTGTTGAAGCTAAATCATGTATATCACAAGTATTTGAAGCTATATCATACGTTTCGCATGGATTCCAAGATAACCCTTCTAATTCGCATTGATTTGAAGCTAAATCATGTGTTTCGCATGGATTTGAAGCGAACTCGTTTGTTTCGCATGCTGTTGAAGCTAAATCATGTATATCACAAGTATTTGAAGCTAAACCATTTGTATCGCATTGATTTGAAGCTAAATCATGTGTTTCGCATGGATTTGAAGCTAACTCGTTTGTTTCGCATGCAGTTGAAGCCATATCACTTATATTTTCAAGTATGTGAAGCTAAATCATTCGTTTTGCATGGATTCGAAGATAAGCCTTCCACTTCGTATTGATTTGAAGCTAAATCATGTGTTCCGCATGGATTTGAAGCTGACTCGTTTGTTTCGCTAGCAGTTGAAGCTGAATCATGTATATCACAAGTATTTGCGGCTAAACCATTTGTTTCGCATGGATTCGAAGGTAACCCTTCTACTTCGCATTGATTTTAATCTAAATCATGTGTTTCGCATGGATTTGAAGCTAACTCGTTTGTTTCGCATGCTGTTGAAGCTATATCATGTATATCACAAGTATTTGAAGCTAAACCATTTGTATCGCATTGATTTGAAGCTAAATCATGTGTTTCGCTTGGTTTTGAAGCTAACTCGTTTGTTTCGCATGCTGTTGAAGCTAACTCATATATATCACAAGTATTTGAAGCTAAACCATTTGTTTCGCATATATTCGAAGCTAAGCCTTCTACTTCGCATTGATTTGAGGCTAAATCAAATGTTTCGCTTGGTTTTGAAGCTAACTCGTTTTTTTCGCATGCAGTTGTAGCTAAATCATGTATATCACAAGTATTTGAAGCTAAACCCTTTGTTTCGCATGGATTCGAAGATAAGCCTTCTACTTCGCATTGATTTTAATCTAAATCATGTCTTTCGCATGGATTTAAAGCTAACTCGTTTTTTTCGCATGCAGTTGAAGCAGAATCATGTATATCACAAGTATCTGAAGCTAAACCATTTGTTTCGCATGGATTCGAAGATAAGCCTTCTACTTCGCATTGATTTTAATCTAAATCATGTGTTTCGCATGGATTTAAAGCTAACTCGTTTGTTTCGCATGCAGTTGAAGCTGAATCATGTATATCACAAGTATTTGAAGCTAAACTATTCGTTTCGCAAGGATTCGAAGATAAGTCTTCCACTTCGCATTGATTTGATGCTAAATCATGTGTTTCGCAAGGATTTGAAGCTAACTCGTTTGTTTCGCATGCTGTTGAAGCTAACTCAAGTGTATCAAAAGTATTTGAAGCTAAACCATTTGCTTCGCATGGATTCGAAGATCAGCCTTCTACTTCGCATTGATTTGTAGCTAAATCATGTGTTCCGCATGGATTTTAAGCTAACTCGTTTGCTTCGCATGCAGTTGAATCTAAATCATGTATATCACAAGTATTTGAAGCTAAACCATTTGTATCGCATGGGATCGAAGATAAGCCTCCTACTTCGCATTGATTTGAAGCTAAATCATGTGTTTCGCATGGATTTGAAGCTAACCCGTTTGTTTCGCATGCTGTTGAAGCTAAATCATGTATATCACAAGTATTTGAAGCTAAACCATTTGCTTCGCACGGATTCGAAGATCAGCCTTCTACTTCGCATTGATTTGATGCTAAATCATGTGTTTCGCATGGATTTGAAGCTAACTCGTTTGTTTCGCATGCTGTTGGAGCTAAATCATGTATACCACAATTATTTGAAGCTATATCATACGTTTCGCATGCATTCCAAGATAACCCTTCTAATTCGCATTGATTTGAAGATAAATCATGTGTTTCGCTTGGATTTGAATATAACTCATTTGTTTCGCATGCTGTTGAAGCTAAATCATGTATATCACAAGTATTTGAAGCTAAACCATTTGCTTCGCATGGATTCGAAGATCAGCCTTCTACTTCGCATTGATTTGATGCTAAATCATGTGTTTCGCATGGATTTGAAGCTAACTCGTTTGTTTCGCATGCTGTTGGAGCTAAATCATGTATACCACAATTATTTGAAGCTATATCATACGTTTCGCATGGATTCCAAGATAACCCTTCTAATTCGCATGATTTGAAGCTAAATCATGTGGTTCGCATGGATTTGAAGCTAACTCGTTTATTTCGCATGCTGTTGAAGCTAAATCATGTATATCACAAGTATAAGAAGCTAATCCATTTGTTTCGCATAGATTCGAAGATATGCCTACTTCTTCGCATCGATTTGAAGCTAAATCATGTGTTTCGCATGGATTTGAATCTAACTCGTTTGTTTCGGATGCTGTTGAAGCTAAATCATGTATATCACAAGTATTTGAAGCTATATCATTCGTTTCGCATGGATTCGACGATAACCCTTCTAATTCGCATTGATTTGAAGCTAAATCATGTGTTTCGCATGGACTTAAGGGAGCGGGTCGCCGCACACTATGACGAGCCACACATACAAGAAAACCATATACGTATATTAGTTTTAGGGGTTTCTATCGACCAAAACTGACGCTTTAATATCGAAGTATGCAGTTCACAAGTGGAAAATTTAGATTCCGGAAAGACTAAACGACTGGGCTTCGGTTGTAGAAATATCCGTTTTGCAGTTATTGCGGAGATATTTGCAATATTCGGCCAGAGTGGTGTCAATCTCACGAGCATGACGTCACAAGATGGCCGCCGCTAACAGTTTTTCGTAAATATCGAGAGATATAGAGCTCGAATCGAAAATTCACAACCGAAGTCCAGTAGATAAGGCACGTACAAAGGCAATGGAGTGTATTTTCAGTTGATTTCTTAGTTAATTAAGACACAGGAGTAGTTGATAGACCGAAGCACCAACCCCGAGCTTCCGACATTTTTCACTACTAGCGTCACAGTTCTCTTCCAACCAACAAGCTGCACCACAGCGAGCTCAACCGTCAGGTATATAACATAACCTTGACATAATCTTGACATAACCGTCTTTGTACGTGTCTTATCTACTGGGCTTCGGTTGTGAATTTTCGATTCGAGCTCTATATCTCTCGATATTTACGAAAAACTGTTAGCGGCGGCCATCTTGTGACGTCATGCTCGTGAGATTGACACCACTCTGGCCGAATATTGCAAATATCTCCGCAATAACTGCAAAACGGATATTTCTACAACCGAAGCCCAGTCGTTTAGTCTTTCCGGAATCTAAATTTTCCACTTGTGAACTGCATACTTCGATATTAAAGCGTCAGTTTTGGTCGATAGAAACCCCTAAAACTAATATACGTATATGGTTTTCTTGTATGTGTGGCTCGTCATAGTGTGCGGCGACCCGCGCCCTTAAAGCTAACTCGTTTGTTTCGCATGCAGTTGAAGCTGAATCATGTATATCACAAGTATTTGAAGCTAAACTATTCGTTTCGCATGGATTCGAAGATAAGTCTTCCACTTCGCATTGATTTGATGCTAAATCATGTGTTTCGCAAGGATTTGAAGCTAACTCGTTTGTTTCGCATGCAGTTGAAGCTAAATCATGTATATCACAAGTATTTGAAGCTAAACCATTTGATTCCTATGGTTTTGAAGCTAAGCTTTCTACTTCGCATAGATTTGAAGATAAATCATGTGTTTCGCTTGGATTTGAATATAAATCATTTGTTTCGCATGCTGTTGAAGCTAAATCACGTATATCAGAAGTATTTGAAGCTAAACCATTTGTATCGCATGGGATCGAAGATAAGCCTCTACTTCGCATTGATTTGAAGCTAAATCATGTGTTTCGCATGGATTTGAAGCTAACTCGTTTGTTTCGCATGCTGTTGAAGCTAAATCATATATATCACAAGTATTTGAAGCTAAACCATTTGCTACGCATGGATTCGAAGATCAGCCTTCTACTTCGCATTGATTTGATGCTAAATCATGTGTTTCGCATGGATTTGAAGCTAACTCGTTTGTTTCGCATGCTGTTGGAGCTAAATCATGTATACCACAATTATTTGAAGCTATATCATACGTTCCGCATGGATTCCAAGATAACCCTTCTAATTCGCATGATTTGAAGCTAAATCATGTGTTTCGCATGGATTTGAAGCTAACTCGTTTATTTCGCATGCTGTTGTAGCTAAATCATGTACATCACAAGTATAAGAAGCTAATCCATTTGCTTCGCATGGATTCGAAGATCAGCCTTCTGCTTCGCATTGATTTGAAGCTAAATCATGTGTTTCGCATGGATTTTAATCTAACTCGTTTATTTCGCATTCTGTTGAAGCTAAATCATGTATATCACAAGTATAAGAAGCTAATCCGTTTGTTTCGCATGGATTCGAAGATAAGCCTCCTACTTCGCATTGATTTGAAGCTAAATCATGTGTTTCGCATGGATTTGAAGCTAACTCGTTTGTTTCGCATGCTGTAGAAGCTAAATCATATATATCACAAGTATTTGAAGCTAAACCATTTGTTTCGCATTTATTCGAAGCTAAGCCTTCTACTTCGCATTGATTTGAGGCTAAATCATGTGTTTCGCTTGGTTTTGAAGCTAACTCGTTTTATTCGCATGCTGTTGAAGCTAACTCAAGTGTATCAAAAGTATTTGAAGCTAAACCATTTGCTTCGCATGGATTCGAAGATCAGCCTTCTACTTCGCATTGATTTGAAGCTAAATCATGTGTTCCGCATGGATTTTAAGCTAACTCGTTTGTTTCGCATGCAGTTGAAGCTAAATCATGTATGTCACAAGTATTTGAAGCTAAACCATTTGATTCCCATGGTTTTGAAGCTAAGCTTTCTACTTCGCATAGATTTGAAGATAAATAATGTGTTTCGCTTGGATTCGAATATAACTCATTTGTTTCGCATGCTGTTGAAGCTAAATCATGTTTATCACAAGTATTTGAAGCTAAACCATTTGCTTCGCATGGATTCGAAGATCAGCCTTCTACTTCGCATTGATTTGATGCTAAATCATGTGTTTCGCATGGATTTGAAGCTAACTCGTTTGTTTCGCATGCTGTTGAAGCTAAATCATGTATATCACAAGTATTTGAAGCTATATCATACGTTTCGCATGGATTCCAAGATAACCCTTCTAATTCGCATTGATTTGAAGCTAAATCATGTGTTTCGCATGGATTTGAAGCGAACTCGTTTGTTTCGCATGCTGTTGAAGCTAAATCATGTATATCACAAGTATTTGAAGCTAAACCATTTGTATCGCATTGATTTGAAGCTAAATCATGTGTTTCGCATGGATTTGAAGCTAACTCGTTTGTTTCGCATGCAGTTGAAGCTAAATCATGTATATCACAAGTATTTGCAGCTAAACCATTTGTTACGCATGGATTCGAAGATCAGCCTTCTACTTCGCATTGATTTGATGCTAAATCATGTGTTTCGCATGGATTTGAAGCTAACTCGTTTGTTTCGCATGCTGTTGAAGCTATATCATGTATATCACAAGTATTTGAAGCTAAACCATTTGTATCGCATTGATTTGAAGCTAAATCATGTGTTTCGCTTGGTTTTGAAGCTAACTCGTTTGTTTCGCATGCTGTTGAAGCTAACTCATATATATCACAAGTATTTGAAGCTAAACCATTTGTTTCGCATATATTCGAAGCTAAGCCTTCTACTTCGCATTGATTTGAGGCTAAATCAAATGTTTCGCTTGGTTTTGAAGCTAACTCGTTTTTTTCGCATGCAGTTGTAGCTAAATCATGTATATCACAAGTATTTGAAGCTAAACCCTTTGTTTCGCATGGATTCGAAGATAAGCCTTCTACTTCGCATTGATTTTAATCTAAATCATGTCTTTCGCATGGATTTAAAGCTAACTCGTTTTTTTCGCATGCAGTTGAAGCAGAATCATGTATATCACAAGTATCTGAAGCTAAACCATTTGTTTCGCATGGATTCGAAGATAAGCCTTCTACTTCGCATTGATTTTAATCTAAATCATGTGTTTCGCATGGATTTAAAGCTAACTCGTTTGTTTCGCATGCAGTTGAAGCTGAATCATGTATATCACAAGTATTTGAAGCTAAACTATTCGTTTCGCAAGGATTCGAAGATAAGTCTTCCACTTCGCATTGATTTGATGCTAAATCATGTGTTTCGCAAGGATTTGAAGCTAACTCGTTTGTTTCGCATGCTGTTGAAGCTAACTCAAGTGTATCAAAAGTATTTGAAGCTAAACCATTTGCTTCGCATGGATTCGAAGATCAGCCTTCTACTTCGCATTGATTTGTAGCTAAATCATGTGTTCCGCATGGATTTTAAGCTAACTCGTTTGCTTCGCATGCAGTTGAATCTAAATCATGTATATCACAAGTATTTGAAGCTAAACCATTTGTATCGCATGGGATCGAAGATAAGCCTCCTACTTCGCATTGATTTGAAGCTAAATCATGTGTTTCGCATGGATTTGAAGCTAACCCGTTTGTTTCGCATGCTGTTGAAGCTAAATCATGTATATCACAAGTATTTGAAGCTAAACCATTTGCTTCGCATGGATTCGAAGATCAGCCTTCTACTTCGCATTGATTTGATGCTAAATCATGTGTTTCGCATGGATTTGAAGCTAACTCGTTTGTTTCGCATGCTGTTGAAGCTAAATCATGTATATCACAAGTATTTGAAGCTATATCATACGTTTCGCATGCATTCCAAGATAACCCTTCTAATTCGCATTGATTTGAAGATAAATCATGTGTTTCGCTTGGATTTGAATATAACTCATTTGTTTCGCATGCTGTTGAAGCTAAATCATGTATATCACAAGTATTTGAAGCTAAACCATTTGCTTCGCATGGATTCGAAGATCAGCCTTCTACTTCGCATTGATTTGATGCTAAATCATGTGTTTCGCATGGATTTGAAGCTAACTCGTTTGTTTCGCATGCTGTTGGAGCTAAATCATGTATACCACAATTATTTGAAGCTATATCATACGTTTCGCATGGATTCCAAGATAACCCTTCTAATTCGCATGATTTGAAGCTAAATCATGTGTTTCGCATGGATTTGAAGCTAACTCGTTTATTTCGCATGCTGTTGAAGCTAAATCATGTATATCACAAGTATAAGAAGCTAATCCATTTGTTTCGCATGGATTCGAAGATATGCCTACTTTTTCGCATCGATTTGAAGCTAAATCATGTGTTTCGCATGGATTTGAATCTAACTCGTTTGTTTCGGATGCTGTTGAAGCTAAATCATGTATATCACAAGTATTTGAAGCTATATCATTCGTTTCGCATGGATTCGACGATAACCCTTCTAATTCGCATTGATTTGAAGCTAAATCATGTGTCGCATGGACTTAAAGCTAACTCGTTTGTTTCGCATGCAGTTGAAGCTGAATCATGTATATCACAAGTATTTGAAGCTAAACTATTCGTTTCGCATGGATTCGAAGATAAGTCTTCCACTTCGCATTGATTTGATGCTAAATCATGTGTTTCGCAAGGATTTGAAGCTAACTCGTTTGTTTCGCATGCAGTTGAAGCTAAATCATGTATATCACAAGTATTTGAAGCTAAACCATTTGATTCCTATGGTTTTGAAGCTAAGCTTTCTACTTCGCATAGATTTGAAGATAAATCATGTGTTTCGCTTGGATTTGAATATAAATCATTTGTTTCGCATGCTGTTGAAGCTAAATCATGTATATCACAAGTATTTGAAGCTAAACCATTTGCTTCGCATGGATTCGGATATCAGCCTTCTACTTCGCATTGATTTGCTGCTAAATCATGTGTTTCGCATGGATTTGAAGCTAACTCGTTTGTTTCGCATGCTGTTGAAGCTAAATCATGTATATCACAAGTATTTGAAGCTAAACCATTTGTTACGCATGGATTCGAAGATCAGCCTTCTACTTCGCATTGATTTGATGCTAAATCATGTGTTTCGCATGGATTTTAAGCTAACTCGTTTGTTTCGCATGCTGTTGAAGCTAAATCATGTATATCACAAGTATTTGAAGCTAAACCATTTGTATCGCATGGGATCGAAGATAAGCCTCTACTTCGCATTGATTTGAAGCTAAATCATGTGTTTCGCTTGGATTTGAATATAACTCATTTGTTTCGCATGCTGTTGAAGCTAAATCATGTATATCACAAGTATTTGAAGCTAAACCATTTGCTTCGCATGGATTCGAAGATCAGCCTTCTACTTCGCATTGATTTGATGCTAAATCATGTGTTTCGCATGGATTTGAAGCTAACTCGTTTGTTTCGCATGCTGTTGGAGCTAAATCATGTATACCACAATTATTTGAAGCTATATCATACGTTTCGCATGGATTCCAAGATAACCCTTCTAATTCGCATGATTTGAAGCTAAATCATGTGTTTCGCATGGATTTGAAGCTAACTCGTTTATTTCGCATGCTGTTGAAGCTAAATCATGTATATCACAAGTATAAGAAGCTAATCCATTTGTTTCGCATAGATTCGAAGATATGCCTACTTCTTCGCATCGATTTGAAGCTAAATCATGTGTTTCGCATGGATTTGAATCTAACTCGTTTGTTTCGGATGCTGTTGAAGCTAAATCATGTATATCACAAGTATTTGAAGCTATATCATTCTTTTCGCATGGATTCGACGATAACCCTTCTAATTCGCATTGATTTGAAGCTAAATCATGTGTTTCGCATGGACTTAAAGCTAACTCGTTTGTTTCGCATGCAGTTGAAGCTGAATCATGTATATCACAAGTATTTGAAGCTAAACTATTCGTTTCGCATGGATTCGAAGATAAGTCTTCCACTTCGCATTGATTTGATGCTAAATCATGTGTTTCGCAAGGATTTGAAGCTAACTCGTTTGTTTCGCATGCAGTTGAAGCTAAATCATGTATATCACAAGTATTTGAAGCTAAACCATTTGATTCCTATGGTTTTGAAGCTAAGCTTTCTACTTCGCATAGATTTGAAGATAAATCATGTGTTTCGCTTGGATTTGAATATAAATTATTTGTTTCGCATGCAGTTGAAGCTAAATCACGTATATCAGAAGTATTTGAAGCTAAACCATTTGTATCGCATGGGATCGAAGATAAGCCTCTACTTCGCATTGATTTGAAGCTAAATCATGTGTTTCGCATGGATTTGAAGCTAACTCGTTTGTTTCGCATGCTGTTGAAGCTAAATCATATATATCACAAGTATTTGAAGCTAAACCATTTGTTTCGCATGGATTCCAAGATAACCCTTCTAATTCGCATTGATTTGAAGCTAAATCATGCGTTTCGCATGGATTTGAAGCTAACTCGTTTATTTCGCATGCTGTTGTAGCTAAATCATGTACATCACAAGGATAAGAAGCTAATCCATTTGCTTCGCATGGATTCGAAGATCAGCCTTCTACTTCGCATTGATTTGATGCTAAATCATGTGTTTCGCATGGATTTGAAGCTAACTCGTTTGTTTCGCATGCTGTTGGAGCTAAATCATGTATACCACAATTATTTGAAGCTATATCATACGTTTCGCATGGATTCCAAGATAACCCTTCTAATTCGCATGATTTGAAGCTAAATCATGTGTTTCGCATGGATTTGAAGCTAACTCGTTTATTTCGCATGCTGTTGTAGCTAAATCATGTACATCACAAGTATAAGAAGCTAATCCATTTGCTTCGCATGGATTCGAAGATCAGCCTTCTACTTCGCATTGATTTGATGCTAAATCATGTGTTTCGCATGGATATGAAGCTAACTCGTTTGTTTCGCATGCTGTTGAAACTAAATCATGTATATCACAAGTATTTGAAGCTATATCATACGTTTCGCATGGATTCCAAGATAACCCTTCTAATTCGCATTGATTTGAAGCTAAATCATGTGTTTCGCATGGATTTGAAGCGAACTCGTTTGTTTCGCATGCTGTTGAAGCTAAATCATGTATATCACAAGTATTTGAAGCTAAACCATTTGTATCGCATTGATTTGAAGCTAAATCATGTGTTTCGCATGGATTTGAAGCTAACTCGTTTGTTTCGCATGCAGTTGAAGCTAAATCATGTATATCACAAGTATTTGCAGCTAAACCATTTGTTACGCATGGATTCGAAGATCAGCCTTCTACTTCGCATTGATTTGATGCTAAATCATGTGTTTCGCATGGATTTGAAGCTAACTCGTTTGTTTCGCATGCTGTTGAAGCTATATCATGTATATCACAAGTATTTGAAGCTAAACCATTTGTATCGCATTGATTTGAAGCTAAATCATGTGTTTCGCTTGGTTTTGAAGCTAACTCGTTTGTTTCGCATGCTGTTGAAGCTAACTCATATATATCACAAGTATTTGAAGCTAAACCATTTGTTTCGCATATATTCGAAGCTAAGCCTTCTACTTCGCATTGATTTGAGGCTAAATCAAATGTTTCGCTTGGTTTTGAAGCTAACTCGTTTTTTTCGCATGCAGTTGTAGCTAAATCATGTATATCACAAGTATTTGAAGCTAAACCCTTTGTTTCGCATGGATTCGAAGATAAGCCTTCTACTTCGCATTGATTTTAATCTAAATCATGTCTTTCGCATGGATTTAAAGCTAACTCGTTTTTTTCGCATGCAGTTGAAGCAGAATCATGTATATCACAAGTATCTGAAGCTAAACCATTTGTTTCGCATGGATTCGAAGATAAGCCTTCTACTTCGCATTGATTTTAATCTAAATCATGTGTTTCGCATGGATTTAAAGCTAACTCGTTTGTTTCGCATGCAGTTGAAGCTGAATCATGTATATCACAAGTATTTGAAGCTAAACTATTCGTTTCGCAAGGATTCGAAGATAAGTCTTCCACTTCGCATTGATTTGATGCTAAATCATGTGTTTCGCAAGGATTTGAAGCTAACTCGTTTGTTTCGCATGCTGTTGAAGCTAACTCAAGTGTATCAAAAGTATTTGAAGCTAAACCATTTGCTTCGCATGGATTCGAAGATCAGCCTTCTACTTCGCATTGATTTGTAGCTAAATCATGTGTTCCGCATGGATTTTAAGCTAACTCGTTTGCTTCGCATGCAGTTGAATCTAAATCATGTATATCACAAGTATTTGAAGCTAAACCATTTGTATCGCATGGGATCGAAGATAAGCCTCCTACTTCGCATTGATTTGAAGCTAAATCATGTGTTTCGCATGGATTTGAAGCTAACCCGTTTGTTTCGCATGCTGTTGAAGCTAAATCATGTATATCACAAGTATTTGAAGCTAAACCATTTGCTTCGCATGGATTCGAAGATCAGCCTTCTACTTCGCATTGATTTGATGCTAAATCATGTGTTTCGCATGGATTTGAAGCTAACTCGTTTGTTTCGCATGCTGTTGAAGCTAAATCATGTATATCACAAGTATTTGAAGCTATATCATACGTTTCGCATGCATTCCAAGATAACCCTTCTAATTCGCATTGATTTGAAGATAAATCATGTGTTTCGCTTGGATTTGAATATAACTCATTTGTTTCGCATGCTGTTGAAGCTAAATCATGTATATCACAAGTATTTGAAGCTAAACCATTTGCTTCGCATGGATTCGAAGATCAGCCTTCTACTTCGCATTGATTTGATGCTAAATCATGTGTTTCGCATGGATTTGAAGCTAACTCGTTTGTTTCGCATGCTGTTGGAGCTAAATCATGTATACCACAATTATTTGAAGCTATATCATACGTTTCGCATGGATTCCAAGATAACCCTTCTAATTCTCATGATTTGAAGCTAAATCATGTGTTTCGCATGGATTTGAAGCTAACTCGTTTATTTCGCATGCTGTTGAAGCTAAATCATGTATATCACAAGTATAAGAAGCTAATCCATTTGTTCGCATGGATTCGAAGATATGCCTACTTCTTCGCATCGATTTGAAGCTAAATCATGTGTTTCGCATGGATTTGAATCTAACTCGTTTGTTTCGGATGCTGTTGAAGCTAAATCATGTATATCACAAGTATTTGAAGCTATATCATTCGTTTCGCATGGATTCGACGATAACCCTTCTAATTCGCATTGATTTGAAGCTAAATCATGTGTCGCATGGACTTAAAGCTAACTCGTTTGTTTCGCATGCAGTTGAAGCTGAATCATGTATATCACAAGTATTTGAAGCTAAACTATTCGTTTCGCATGGATTCGAAGATAAGTCTTCCACTTCGCATTGATTTGATGCTAAATCATGTGTTTCGCAAGGATTTGAAGCTAACTCGTTTGTTTCGCATGCAGTTGAAGCTAAATCATGTATATCACAAGTATTTGAAGCTAAACCATTTGATTCCTATGGTTTTGAAGCTAAGCTTTCTACTTCGCATAGATTTGAAGATAAATCATGTGTTTCGCTTGGATTTGAATATAAATCATTTGTTTCGCATGCTGTTGAAGCTAAATCATGTATATCACAAGTATTTGAAGCTAAACCATTTGCTTCGCATGGATTCGGATATCAGCCTTCTACTTCGCATTGATTTGCTGCTAAATCATGTGTTTCGCATGGATTTGAAGCTAACTCGTTTGTTTCGCATGCTGTTGAAGCTAAATCATGTATATCACAAGTATTTGAAGCTAAACCATTTGTTACGCATGGATTCGAAGATCAGCCTTCTACTTCGCATTGATTTGATGCTAAATCATGTGTTTCGCATGGATTTTAAGCTAAGTCGTTTGTTTCGCATGCTGTTGAAGCTAAATCATGTATATCACAAGTATTTGAAGCTAAACCATTTGTATCGCATGGGATCGAAGATAAGCCTCTACTTCGCATTGATTTGAAGCTAAATCATGTGTTTCGCTTGGATTTGAATATAACTCATTTGTTTCGCATGCTGTTGAAGCTAAATCATGTATATCACAAGTATTTGAAGCTAAACCATTTGCTTCGCATGGATTCGAAGATCAGCTTCTACTTCGCATTGATTTGATGCTAAATCATGTGTTTCGCATGGATTTGAAGCTAACTCGTTTGTTTCGCATGCTGTTGGAGCTAAATCATGTATACCACAATTATTTGAAGCTATATCATACGTTTCGCATGGATTCCAAGATAACCCTTCTAATTCGCATGATTTGAAGCTAAATCATGTGTTTCGCATGGACTTAAAGCTAACTCGTTTGTTTCGCATGCAGTTGAAGCTGAATCATGTATATCACAAGTATTTGAAGCTAAACTATTCGTTTCGCATGGATTCGAAGATAAGTCTTCCACTTCGCATTGATTTGATGCTAAATCATGTGTTTCGCAAGGATTTGAAGCTAACTCGTTTGTTTCGCATGCAGTTGAAGCTAAATCATGTATATCACAAGTATTTGAAGCTAAACCATTTGATTCCTATGGTTTTGAAGCTAAGCTTTCTACTTCGCATAGATTTGAAGATAAATCATGTGTTTCGCTTGGATTTGAATATAAATTATTTGTTTCGCATGCAGTTGAAGCTAAATCACGTATATCAGAAGTATTTGAAGCTAAACCATTTGTATCGCATGGGATCGAAGATAAGCCTCTACTTCGCATTGATTTGAAGCTAAATCATGTGTTTCGCATGGATTTGAAGCTAACTCGTTTGTTTCGCATGCTGTTGAAGCTAAATCATATATATCACAAGTATTTGAAGCTAAACCATTTGTTTCGCATGGATTCCAAGATAACCCTTCTAATTCGCATTGATTTGAAGCTAAATCATGCGTTTCGCATGGATTTGAAGCTAACTCGTTTATTTCGCATGCTGTTGTAGCTAAATCATGTACATCACAAGGATAAGAAGCTAATCCATTTGCTTCGCATGGATTCGAAGATCAGCCTTCTACTTCGCATTGATTTGATGCTAAATCATGTGTTTCGCATGGATTTGAAGCTAACTCGTTTGTTTCGCATGCTGTTGAAGCTAAATCATGTATATCACAAGTATTTGAAGCTATATCATACGTTTCGCATGCATTCCAAGATAACCCTTCTAATTCGCATTGATTTGAAGATAAATCATGTGTTTCGCTTGGATTTGAATATAACTCATTTGTTTCGCATGCTGTTGAAGCTAAATCATGTATATCACAAGTATTTGAAGCTAAACCATTTGCTTCGCATGGATTCGAAGATCAGCCTTCTACTTCGCATTGATTTGATGCTAAATCATGTGTTTCGCATGGATTTGAAGCTAACTCGTTTGTTTCGCATGCTGTTGGAGCTAAATCATGTATACCACAATTATTTGAAGCTATATCATACGTTTCGCATGGATTCCAAGATAACCCTTCTAATTCGCATGATTTGAAGCTAAATCATGTGTTTCGCATGGATTTGAAGCTAACTCGTTTATTTCGCATGCTGTTGTAGCTAAATCATGTACATCACAAGTATAAGAAGCTAATCCATTTGCTTCGCATGGATTCGAAGATCAGCCTTCTACTTCGCATTGATTTGATGCTAAATCATGTGTTTCGCATGGATATGAAGCTAACTCGTTTGTTTCGCATGCTGTTGAAACTAAATCATGTATATCACAAGTATTTGAAGCTATATCATACGTTTCGCATGCATTCCAAGATAACCCTTCTAATTCGCATTGATTTGAAGATAAATCATGTGTTTCGCTTGGTTTTGAAGCTAACTCGTTTGTTTCGCATGCTGTTGAAGCTAACTCATATATATCACAAGTATTTGAAGCTAAACCATTTGTTTCGCATATATTCGAAGCTAAGCCTTCTACTTCGCATTGATTTGAGGCTAAATCAAATGTTTCGCTTGTTTTGAAGCTAACTCGTTTTTTTCGCATGCAGTTGTAGCTAAATCATGTATATCACAAGTATTTGAAGCTAAACCATTTGTTCGCATGGATTCGAAGATAAGCCTTCTACTTCGCATTGATTTTAATCTAAATCATGTCTTTCGCATGGATTTAAAGCTAACTCGTTTTTTTCGCATGCAGTTGAAGCAGAATCATGTATATCACAAGTATCTGAAGCTAAACCATTTGTTTCGCATGGATTCGAAGATAAGCCTTCTACTTCGCATTGATTTTAATCTAAATCATGTGTTTCGCATGGATTTAAAGCTAACTCGTTTGTTTCGCATGCAGTTGAAGCTGAATCATGTATATCACAAGTATTTGAAGCTAAACTATTCGTTTCGCAAGGATTCGAAGATAAGTCTTCCACTTCGCATTGATTTGATGCTAAATCATGTGTTTCGCAAGGATTTGAAGCTAACTCGTTTGTTTCGCATGCTGTTGAAGCTAACTCAAGTGTATCAAAAGTATTTGAAGCTAAACCATTTGCTTCGCATGGATTCGAAGATCAGCCTTCTACTTCGCATTGATTTGTAGCTAAATCATGTGTTCCGCATGGATTTTAAGCTAACTCGTTTGCTTCGCATGCAGTTGAATCTAAATCATGTATATCACAAGTATTTGAAGCTAAACCATTTGTATCGCATGGGATCGAAGATAAGCCTCCTACTTCGCATTGATTTGAAGCTAAATCATGTGTTTCGCATGGATTTGAAGCTAACCCGTTTGTTTCGCATGCTGTTGAAGCTAAATCATGTATATCACAAGTATTTGAAGCTAAACCATTTGCTTCGCATGGATTCGAAGATCAGCCTTCTACTTCGCATTGATTTGATGCTAAATCATGTGTTTCGCATGGATTTGAAGCTAACTCGTTTGTTTCGCATGCTGTTGAAGCTAAATCATGTATATCACAAGTATTTGAAGCTATATCATACGTTTCGCATGCATTCCAAGATAACCCTTCTAATTCGCATTGATTTGAAGATAAATCATGTGTTTCGCTTGGATTTGAATATAACTCATTTGTTTCGCATGCTGTTGAAGCTAAATCATGTATATCACAAGTATTTGAAGCTAAACCATTTGCTTCGCATGGATTCGAAGATCAGCCTTCTACTTCGCATTGATTTGATGCTAAATCATGTGTTTCGCATGGATTTGAAGCTAACTCGTTTGTTTCGCATGCTGTTGGAGCTAAATCATGTATACCACAATTATTTGAAGCTATATCATACGTTTCGCATGGATTCCAAGATAACCCTTCTAATTCGCATGATTTGAAGCTAAATCATGTGTTTCGCATGGATTTGAAGCTAACTCGTTTATTTCGCATGCTGTTGAAGCTAAATCATGTATATCACAAGTATAAGAAGCTAATCCATTTGTTTCGCATGGATTCGAAGATATGCCTACTTCTTCGCATCGATTTGAAGCTAAATCATGTGTTTCGCATGGATTTGAATCTAACTCGTTTGTTTCGGATGCTGTTGAAGCTAAATCATGTATATCACAAGTATTTGAAGCTATATCATTCGTTTCGCATGGATTCGACGATAACCCTTCTAATTCGCATTGATTTGAAGCTAAATCATGTGTCGCATGGACTTAAGCTAACTCGTTTGTTTCGCATGCAGTTGAAGCTGAATCATGTATATCACAAGTATTTGAAGCTAAACTATTCGTTTCGCATGGATTCGAAGATAAGTCTTCCACTTCGCATTGATTTGATGCTAAATCATGTGTTTCGCAAGGATTTGAAGCTAACTCGTTTGTTTCGCATGCAGTTGAAGCTAAATCATGTATATCACAAGTATTTGAAGCTAAACCATTTGATTCCTATGGTTTTGAAGCTAAGCTTTCTACTTCGCATAGATTTGAAGATAAATCATGTGTTTCGCTTGGATTGAATATAAATCATTTGTTTCGCATGCTGTTGAAGCTAAATCATGTATATCACAAGTATTTGAAGCTAAACCATTTGCTTCGCATGGATTCGGATATCAGCCTTCTACTTCGCATTGATTTGCTGCTAAATCATGTGTTTCGCATGGATTTGAAGCTAACTCGTTTGTTTCGCATGCTGTTGAAGCTAAATCATGTATATCACAAGTATTTGAAGCTAAACCATTTGTTACGCATGGATTCGAAGATCAGCCTTCTACTTCGCATTGATTGATGCTAAATCATGTGTTTCGCATGGATTTTAAGCTAACTCGTTTGTTTCGCATGCTGTTGAAGCTAAATCATGTATATCACAAGTATTTGAAGCTAAACCATTTGTATCGCATGGGATCGAAGATAAGCCTCTACTTCGCATTGATTTGAAGCTAAATCATGTGTTTCGCTTGGATTGAATATAACT
>NW_027477920.1:0-50910 GCF_051020955.1 Megalopta genalis
ATTTGAAGCTAACGCGTTTGTGTCGTCTGCATTTGGAGAAATATCACTTATATGTCAAGTGTTTGAAGCTAAATCATTTGTTTCGCATGGATTTGAAGCTAAGCCTTATACTTCGTATCGATTTGAAGCTAAATGAAATGTATCGCATGGATTTGAAGCTAACTCGTTTGATTCGTCTGCATTTGAAGCTATATAACTCATATCCCAGGTGATTGAAAATAAATCATTGGTTTAGCATGGATTTGAAGCTAAACCATCTACATGGCACTGATTTGCAGCTAAATCATGTGTCTCGCATGGATTTGAAGCTAACTCGTTTGATTCGTTTGCATTTAAAGCTATATCACTTATATCCGAAGTGTGTGAAGCTCAATCATTTATTTCGCATGGATTTGAAGCTAAACCTTCTACATCGCAATGATTTGAAGCTAAATCATTTGTTTCGCATGGATTTGAAGCTAAATCATCTACATCGCATTGATTTGCAGCTAAATCATGTGTCTCGCATGGATTTGAAGCTAACTCGTTTGATTCGTCTGCATTTAAAGATATATCATTTATGTCCCAATTGTATGAAGCTAAATCATTTGTTTCGCATGGATTTGTAGCTAAGCCTTCTACATCGCATTGATTTGCTGCTAAATCATGTGTTTCGCATGGATTTGATGCTAAAGCTTCTACATCGCATGGATTTGAATCTGAACCTTCTACATCGCACTGATTTGATGCTAAATCACGTGTTTCGCTTGGATACGAAGCTAACCCGTTTGTTTCTCCTGCATTTGAAGCTATATCACTTATATCGCATGTATATGATGCTAAATCATTTATGTCGCATTGCTTTGAAGGTAAGCCTTCTACTTCACATTGATTTGAAGCTAAATTATGTGTTTCGGTTGAATTTGAACCTAATTCGTTTGTTTCGCATGCAGTTGAAGCTAAATCATGTATAAAACAAGTATTTGATTCCATACTATACGTTTCGCATGGATTTGAAACCTAGCCTTCTACTTCGCATTGATTTGAAGATAAATCATGTGTTTCGAATGGATTTGATGCTAATCCTTCTACTTCGTATTGAGTTGAAGCTAAACCATTTGTTTCGCATTGATCCTAAAATCAGGTTTCTACTTCGCATTGATTAGAAGCAAAATCAAGAGTTTCGAATGGATTTGAAGCTAACTCGTTTGTTTAGAATGCAGTTGAAGCTAAATCATGTATATCACATGTATTTGAAGCAAAACCATTTGTATCGCATGGATTTGAAGCTGAATCTTCTACTTCGCATTGATTTGAAGCTGAATCATTTGTTTCGCATGGATTTGGAGCTAAGCGTTCTACTTCGCAATGTTTGAAGCTAGATCATGTGTTTCACTTGGATATGAAGCTAACTCGTTTGTTTCGTCAGCATTTGAAGCTATATCACTTATATCCCAATTGTTTGAAGCTAAATCATTTGTTTCGCATTGATTTGAAACTAAATCATGTGATTTGCTTGGATTTGAAGCTAACTCGTTTGTTTCGTCTGCATTTGAAGAAATACCACTTATATCTCAAGTGTTTGAAGCTAAACCATTTGTTTCGCATGGATTTGAAGCTAAGCCTTCTACTTTGTATCGATTTGAAGCTAAATGAAATGTGTCGCATGGATTTGAACTATCTCGTATGATTCGTCTGCATTTAAAGCTATATCACTTATATCCCAAGTGTTTGAAACTAAATCATTTGTTTCGCATGGATTTGAAGCTAAATCTTCTACATCGCATTGATTTGAAGCTAAATCATGTGTTTCGCTTGGATTTGAAGCTAAACCTTCTGCATCGCATTGATTTGACGCTAAATCATGTGTTTTGCGTGGTTTTTATGCTAACTCGCCTGTTTCCTCTGCATTTGAAGCTATATCAGTTATATCGCAAGTATCTGATGCTAAATCATTTATTTCTCACGGATTTGAATATAAATCATCTACATCGCATGGATTTGCAGCTAACTCATGTGTTTCGCATGGATTTGAAGCTAACTCGTTAGTTTCGCCTGCATTTGAAGCTATATAAATTATATCTCAAGTATCTGAATCTAAATCGTTTGTTTCGCATGGATTTGAAGCTAAGCCTTCTACTTCTTATCGATTTCAAGCTAAATCATGTGTTTCGCTTGGATTTGAAGCTAAACCTTCTGCATCGCATTGATTTGAAGCTAAATCATGTGTTTTGCATGGATTTGATGCTAACTCGTTTGTTTCCCCTGCATTTGAAGCTATATCACTTATATCGCAAGTATCTGAATCTAAATCATTTGTTTCGCATGAATTTGAAGCTAAGCCTTCTACTTCGCATTGTTTGAAGCTAGATCATGTGTTTCACTTGGATATGAAGCTAACTCGTTTGTTTCGTCTGCATTTGAAGCTATATCACTTATATCGCAAGTATCTGAACCTAAGTCATTTGGTTCGCATGGATTTAAAGCTAAGACTTCTACTTCGTATCGGTTTGAAGCTAAATGATATGCATCGCATTGATTTTGAAGCTCACTTGTTTGATTCGTCTGTATTTGAAGCTATATCACTAATATCCCAAGTGTTTGAAGCTAAATCATTTGTTTCGCATGGATTTGAAGCTAAATCGTTTGATTCGACTGCATTTGAAGCTATATCACTTATATGCCAAGTGTTTGAAGCTAAATCATTTGTTTCGCATGGATTTGAAGCTAAACCTTCTGCATCGCATTGCTTTGAAGCTAAGCCTTCTACTTCGCATCGATTTGAAGTTAAATGATATGTATCGAATGGATTTGTAGCTAACTCGTTTGATTCGTCTGCATTTGAAGCTATATCACTTATATCCCAAGTGTTTGAAGCTAAATCATTTGTTTCGCGTGGATTTGAAGATAAAACTTCTACATCGCGTTGATTTGAATCTAAATCATGTGTCTCGCTTGGATTTGAAGCTATCTCGTTTGATTCGTCTGCATTTGAAGCTATATAACTCATATCCCAAGTGATTGAAAATAAATCATTGGTTTAGCATGGATTTGAAGCTAAACCTTCTGCACAGGCATTGATTTGCAGCTAAATCATGTGTTTTGCATGGATTTGATGCTAACTCGTTAGTTTCGACGGCATTTGAAGCTATATCACTTATATCGCAAATATCTGAATCTAAATTATTTTTTTTCGCATGGATTTGAAGCTAAGCCTTCTACTTCGTATCGATTTGAAGTTAAATGATATGTATCGCATGGATTTTGAAGCTAACTCGTTTGATTCGTCTGCATTTGATGCTATATCACTTATATCCCAACTGTTTGAAGCTAAATCATTTGTTACGCATTGATTTGAAACTAAATCATGTGATTTGCTTGGATTTGAAGCTAACTCGTTTGTTTCGTCTGCATTTGAAGAAATACCACTTATATCTCAAGTGTTTGAAGCTAAACCATTTGTTTCGCATGGATTTGAAGCTAAGCCTTCTACTTTGTATCGATTTGAAGCTAAATGAAATGTGTCGCATGGATTTGAACTATCTCGTATGACTCGTCTGCATTTAAAGCTATATCACTTATATCCCAAGTGTTTGAAACTAAATCATTTGTTTCGCATGGATTTGAAGCTAAATCTTCTACATCGCATTGATTTGAAGCTAAATCATGTGTTTCGCTTGGATTTGAAGCTAAACCTTCTGCATCGCATTGATTTGACGCTAAATCATGTGTTTTGCGTGGTTTTTATGCTAACTCGCCTGTTTCCTCTGCATTTGAAGCTATATCAGTTATATCGCAAGTATCTGATGCTAAATCATTTATTTCTCACGGATTTGAATATAAATCATCTACATCGCATGGATTTGCAGCTAACTCATGTGTTTCGCATGGATTTGCAGCTAACTCATGTGTTTCGCATGGATTTGAAGCTAACTCGTTAGTTTCGCCTGCATTTGAAGCTATATAAATTATATCTCAAGTATCTGAATCTAAATCGTTTGTTTCGCATGGATTTGAAGCTAAGCCTTCTACTTCTTATCGATTTCAAGCTAAATCATGTGTTTCGCTTGGATTTGAAGCTAAACCTTCTGCATCGCATTGATTTGAAGCTAAATCATGTGTTTTGCATGGATTTGATGCTAACTCGTTTGTTTCCCCTGCATTTGAAGCTATATCACTTATATCGCAAGTATCTGAATCTAAATCATTTGTTTCGCATGAATTTGAAGCTAAGCCTTCTACTTCGTATAGATTTGGAGTTACATCATGTGTTTCGCTTGGATTTGAAGCTAACTCGTTTGATTCGTCAGCATTTGAAGCTATATCACTTATATCGCAAGTATCTGAATCTAAATCATTTGTTTCGCATGAATTTGAAGCTAAGCCTTCTACTTCGTATCGATTTGAAGCTAAATCATGTGTTTTGCATGCATTTGATGCTAACTCGTTTGATTCCCCTGCATTTGAAGCTATATCACTTATATCGCAAGTATCTGAATCTAAATCATTTGTTTCGCATGAATTTGAAGCTAAACCTTCTACAACGCATTGATTTCAAGCTAAATCATGTGATTTGCTTGGATTTGAAGCTAACGCGTTTGTGTCGTCTGCATTTGGAGAAATATCACTTATATCCCAAGTGTTTGAAGCTAAATCATTTGTTTCGCGTGGATTTGAAGATAAAACTTCTACATCGCGTTGATTTGAATCTAAATCATGTGTCTCGCTTGGATTTGAAGCTATCTCGTTTGATTCGTCTGCATTTGAAGCTATATAACTCATATCCCAAGTGATTGAAAATAAATCATTGGTTTAGCATGGATTTGAAGCTAAACCTTCTGCACAGGCATTGATTTGCAGCTAAATCATGTGTTTTGCATGGATTTGATGCTAACTCGTTAGTTTCGACGGCATTTGAAGCTATATCACTTATATCGCAAATATCTGAATCTAAATTATTTTTTTTCGCATGGATTTGAAGCTAAGCCTTCTACTTCGTATCGATTTGAAGTTAAATGATATGTATCGCATGGATTTTGAAGCTAACTCGTTTGATTCGTCTGCATTTGATGCTATATCACTTATATCCCAACTGTTTGAAGCTAAATCATTTGTTACGCATTGATTTGAAACTAAATCATGTGATTTGCTTGGATTTGAAGCTAACTCGTTTGTTTCGTCTGCATTTGAAGAAATACCACTTATATCTCAAGTGTTTGAAGCTAAACCATTTGTTTCGCATGGATTTGAAGCTAAGCCTTCTACTTTGTATCGATTTGAAGCTAAATGAAATGTGTCGCATGGATTTGAACTATCTCGTATGATTCGTCTGCATTTAAAGCTATATCACTTATATCCCAAGTGTTTGAAACTAAATCATTTGTTTCGCATGGATTTGAAGCTAAATCTTCTACATCGCATTGATTTGAAGCTAAATCATGTGTTTCGCTTGGATTTGAAGCTAAACCTTCTGCATCGCATTGATTTGACGCTAAATCATGTGTTTTGCGTGGTTTTTATGCTAACTCGCCTGTTTCCTCTGCATTTGAAGCTATATCAGTTATATCGCAAGTATCTGATGCTAAATCATTTATTTCTCACGGATTTGAATATAAATCATCTACATCGCATGGATTTGCAGCTAACTCATGTGTTTCGCATGGATTTGAAGCTAACTCGTTAGTTTCGCCTGCATTTGAAGCTATATAAATTATATCTCAAGTATCTGAATCTAAATCGTTTGTTTCGCATGGATTTGAAGCTAAGCCTTCTACTTCTTATCGATTTCAAGCTAAATCATGTGTTTCGCTTGGATTTGAAGCTAAACCTTCTGCATCGCATTGATTTGAAGCTAAATCATGTGTTTTGCATGGATTTGATGCTAACTCGTTTGTTTCCCCTGCATTTGAAGCTATATCACTTATATCGCAAGTATCTGAATCTAAATCATTTGTTTCGCATGAATTTGAAGCTAAGCCTTCTACTTCGTATAGATTTGGAGTTACATCATGTGTTTCGCTTGGATTTGAAGCTAACTCGTTTGATTCGTCAGCATTTGAAGCTATATCACTTATATCGCAAGTATCTGAATCTAAATCATTTGTTTCGCATGAATTTGAAGCTAAGCCTTCTACTTCGTATCGATTTGAAGCTAAATCATGTGTTTTGCATGCATTTGATGCTAACTCGTTTGATTCCCCTGCATTTGAAGCTATATCACTTATATCGCAAGTATCTGAATCTAAATCATTTGTTTCGCATGAATTTGAAGCTAAACCTTCTACAACGCATTGATTTCAAGCTAAATCATGTGATTTGCTTGGATTTGAAGCTAACGCGTTTGTGTCGTCTGCATTTGGAGAAATATCACTTATATGTCAAGTGTTTGAAGCTAAATCATTTGTTTCGCATGGATTTGAAGCTAAGCCTTATACTTCGTATCGATTTGAAGCTAAATGAAATGTATCGCATGGATTTGAAGCTAACTCGTTTGATTCGTCTGCATTTGAAGCTATATAACTCATATCCCAGGTGATTGAAAATAAATCATTGGTTTAGCATGGATTTGAAGCTAAACCATCTACATGGCACTGATTTGCAGCTAAATCATGTGTCTCGCATGGATTTGAAGCTAACTCGTTTGATTCGTTTGCATTTAAAGCTATATCACTTATATCCGAAGTGTGTGAAGCTCAATCATTTATTTCGCATGGATTTGAAGCTAAACCTTCTACATCGCAATGATTTGAAGCTAAATCATTTGTTTCGCATGGATTTGAAGCTAAATCATCTACATCGCATTGATTTGCAGCTAAATCATGTGTCTCGCATGGATTTGAAGCTAACTCGTTTGATTCGTCTGCATTTAAAGATATATCATTTATGTCCCAATTGTATGAAGCTAAATCATTTGTTTCGCATGGATTTGTAGCTAAGCCTTCTACATCGCATTGATTTGCTGCTAAATCATGTGTTTCGCATGGATTTGATGCTAAAGCTTCTACATCGCATGGATTTGAATCTGAACCTTCTACATCGCACTGATTTGATGCTAAATCACGTGTTTCGCTTGGATACGAAGCTAACCCGTTTGTTTCTCCTGCATTTGAAGCTATATCACTTATATCGCATGTATATGATGCTAAATCATTTATGTCGCATTGCTTTGAAGGTAAGCCTTCTACTTCACATTGATTTGAAGCTAAATTATGTGTTTCGGTTGAATTTGAACCTAATTCGTTTGTTTCGCATGCAGTTGAAGCTAAATCATGTATAAAACAAGTATTTGATTCCATACTATACGTTTCGCATGGATTTGAAACCTAGCCTTCTACTTCGCATTGATTTGAAGATAAATCATGTGTTTCGAATGGATTTGATGCTAATCCTTCTACTTCGTATTGAGTTGAAGCTAAACCATTTGTTTCGCATTGATCCTAAAATCAGGTTTCTACTTCGCATTGATTAGAAGCAAAATCAAGAGTTTCGAATGGATTTGAAGCTAACTCGTTTGTTTAGAATGCAGTTGAAGCTAAATCATGTATATCACATGTATTTGAAGCAAAACCATTTGTATCGCATGGATTTGAAGCTGAATCTTCTACTTCGCATTGATTTGAAGCTGAATCATTTGTTTCGCATGGATTTGGAGCTAAGCGTTCTACTTCGCAATGTTTGAAGCTAGATCATGTGTTTCACTTGGATATGAAGCTAACTCGTTTGTTTCGTCAGCATTTGAAGCTATATCACTTATATCCCAATTGTTTGAAGCTAAATCATTTGTTTCGCATTGATTTGAAACTAAATCATGTGATTTGCTTGGATTTGAAGCTAACTCGTTTGTTTCGTCTGCATTTGAAGAAATACCACTTATATCTCAAGTGTTTGAAGCTAAACCATTTGTTTCGCATGGATTTGAAGCTAAGCCTTCTACTTTGTATCGATTTGAAGCTAAATGAAATGTGTCGCATGGATTTGAACTATCTCGTATGATTCGTCTGCATTTAAAGCTATATCACTTATATCCCAAGTGTTTGAAACTAAATCATTTGTTTCGCATGGATTTGAAGCTAAATCTTCTACATCGCATTGATTTGAAGCTAAATCATGTGTTTCGCTTGGATTTGAAGCTAAACCTTCTGCATCGCATTGATTTGACGCTAAATCATGTGTTTTGCGTGGTTTTTATGCTAACTCGCCTGTTTCCTCTGCATTTGAAGCTATATCAGTTATATCGCAAGTATCTGATGCTAAATCATTTATTTCTCACGGATTTGAATATAAATCATCTACATCGCATGGATTTGCAGCTAACTCATGTGTTTCGCATGGATTTGAAGCTAACTCGTTAGTTTCGCCTGCATTTGAAGCTATATAAATTATATCTCAAGTATCTGAATCTAAATCGTTTGTTTCGCATGGATTTGAAGCTAAGCCTTCTACTTCTTATCGATTTCAAGCTAAATCATGTGTTTCGCTTGGATTTGAAGCTAAACCTTCTGCATCGCATTGATTTGAAGCTAAATCATGTGTTTTGCATGGATTTGATGCTAACTCGTTTGTTTCCCCTGCATTTGAAGCTATATCACTTATATCGCAAGTATCTGAATCTAAATCATTTGTTTCGCATGAATTTGAAGCTAAGCCTTCTACTTCGCATTGTTTGAAGCTAGATCATGTGTTTCACTTGGATATGAAGCTAACTCGTTTGTTTCGTCTGCATTTGAAGCTATATCACTTATATCGCAAGTATCTGAACCTAAGTCATTTGGTTCGCATGGATTTAAAGCTAAGACTTCTACTTCGTATCGGTTTGAAGCTAAATGATATGCATCGCATTGATTTTGAAGCTCACTTGTTTGATTCGTCTGTATTTGAAGCTATATCACTAATATCCCAAGTGTTTGAAGCTAAATCATTTGTTTCGCATGGATTTGAAGCTAAATCGTTTGATTCGACTGCATTTGAAGCTATATCACTTATATGCCAAGTGTTTGAAGCTAAATCATTTGTTTCGCATGGATTTGAAGCTAAACCTTCTGCATCGCATTGCTTTGAAGCTAAGCCTTCTACTTCGCATCGATTTGAAGTTAAATGATATGTATCGAATGGATTTGTAGCTAACTCGTTTGATTCGTCTGCATTTGAAGCTATATCACTTATATCCCAAGTGTTTGAAGCTAAATCATTTGTTTCGCGTGGATTTGAAGATAAAACTTCTACATCGCGTTGATTTGAATCTAAATCATGTGTCTCGCTTGGATTTGAAGCTATCTCGTTTGATTCGTCTGCATTTGAAGCTATATAACTCATATCCCAAGTGATTGAAAATAAATCATTGGTTTAGCATGGATTTGAAGCTAAACCTTCTGCACAGGCATTGATTTGCAGCTAAATCATGTGTTTTGCATGGATTTGATGCTAACTCGTTAGTTTCGACGGCATTTGAAGCTATATCACTTATATCGCAAATATCTGAATCTAAATTATTTTTTTTCGCATGGATTTGAAGCTAAGCCTTCTACTTCGTATCGATTTGAAGTTAAATGATATGTATCGCATGGATTTTGAAGCTAACTCGTTTGATTCGTCTGCATTTGATGCTATATCACTTATATCCCAACTGTTTGAAGCTAAATCATTTGTTACGCATTGATTTGAAACTAAATCATGTGATTTGCTTGGATTTGAAGCTAACTCGTTTGTTTCGTCTGCATTTGAAGAAATACCACTTATATCTCAAGTGTTTGAAGCTAAACCATTTGTTTCGCATGGATTTGAAGCTAAGCCTTCTACTTTGTATCGATTTGAAGCTAAATGAAATGTGTCGCATGGATTTGAACTATCTCGTATGACTCGTCTGCATTTAAAGCTATATCACTTATATCCCAAGTGTTTGAAACTAAATCATTTGTTTCGCATGGATTTGAAGCTAAATCTTCTACATCGCATTGATTTGAAGCTAAATCATGTGTTTCGCTTGGATTTGAAGCTAAACCTTCTGCATCGCATTGATTTGACGCTAAATCATGTGTTTTGCGTGGTTTTTATGCTAACTCGCCTGTTTCCTCTGCATTTGAAGCTATATCAGTTATATCGCAAGTATCTGATGCTAAATCATTTATTTCTCACGGATTTGAATATAAATCATCTACATCGCATGGATTTGCAGCTAACTCATGTGTTTCGCATGGATTTGAAGCTAACTCGTTAGTTTCGCCTGCATTTGAAGCTATATAAATTATATCTCAAGTATCTGAATCTAAATCGTTTGTTTCGCATGGATTTGAAGCTAAGCCTTCTACTTCTTATCGATTTCAAGCTAAATCATGTGTTTCGCTTGGATTTGAAGCTAAACCTTCTGCATCGCATTGATTTGAAGCTAAATCATGTGTTTTGCATGGATTTGATGCTAACTCGTTTGTTTCCCCTGCATTTGAAGCTATATCACTTATATCGCAAGTATCTGAATCTAAATCATTTGTTTCGCATGAATTTGAAGCTAAGCCTTCTACTTCGTATAGATTTGGAGTTACATCATGTGTTTCGCTTGGATTTGAAGCTAACTCGTTTGATTCGTCAGCATTTGAAGCTATATCACTTATATCGCAAGTATCTGAATCTAAATCATTTGTTTCGCATGAATTTGAAGCTAAGCCTTCTACTTCGTATCGATTTGAAGCTAAATCATGTGTTTTGCATGCATTTGATGCTAACTCGTTTGATTCCCCTGCATTTGAAGCTATATCACTTATATCGCAAGTATCTGAATCTAAATCATTTGTTTCGCATGAATTTGAAGCTAAACCTTCTACAACGCATTGATTTCAAGCTAAATCATGTGATTTGCTTGGATTTGAAGCTAACGCGTTTGTGTCGTCTGCATTTGGAGAAATATCACTTATATGTCAAGTGTTTGAAGCTAAATCATTTGTTTCGCATGGATTTGAAGCTAAGCCTTATACTTCGTATCGATTTGAAGCTAAATGAAATGTATCGCATGGATTTGAAGCTAACTCGTTTGATTCGTCTGCATTTGAAGCTATATAACTCATATCCCAAGTGATTGAAAATAAATCATTGGTTTAGCATGGATTTGAAGCTAAACCATCTACATGGCACTGATTTGCAGCTAAATCATGTGTCTCGCATGGATTTGAAGCTAACTCGTTTGATTCGTTTGCATTTAAAGCTATATCACTTATATCCGAAGTGTGTGAAGCTCAATCATTTATTTCGCATGGATTTGAAGCTAAACCTTCTACATCGCAATGATTTGAAGCTAAATCATTTGTTTCGCATGGATTTGAAGCTAAATCATCTACATCGCATTGATTTGCAGCTAAATCATGTGTCTCGCATGGATTTGAAGCTAACTCGTTTGATTCGTCTGCATTTAAAGATATATCATTTATGTCCCAATTGTATGAAGCTAAATCATTTGTTTCGCATGGATTTGTAGCTAAGCCTTCTACATCGCATTGATTTGCTGCTAAATCATGTGTTTCGCATGGATTTGATGCTAAAGCTTCTACATCGCATGGATTTGAATCTGAACCTTCTACATCGCACTGATTTGATGCTAAATCACGTGTTTCGCTTGGATACGAAGCTAACCCGTTTGTTTCTCCTGCATTTGAAGCTATATCACTTATATCGCATGTATATGATGCTAAATCATTTATGTCGCATTGCTTTGAAGGTAAGCCTTCTACTTCACATTGATTTGAAGCTAAATTATGTGTTTCGGTTGAATTTGAACCTAATTCGTTTGTTTCGCATGCAGTTGAAGCTAAATCATGTATAAAACAAGTATTTGATTCCATACTATACGTTTCGCATGGATTTGAAACCTAGCCTTCTACTTCGCATTGATTTGAAGATAAATCATGTGTTTCGAATGGATTTGATGCTAATCCTTCTACTTCGTATTGAGTTGAAGCTAAACCATTTGTTTCGCATTGATCCTAAAATCAGGTTTCTACTTCGCATTGATTAGAAGCAAAATCAAGAGTTTCGAATGGATTTGAAGCTAACTCGTTTGTTTAGAATGCAGTTGAAGCTAAATCATGTATATCACATGTATTTGAAGCAAAACCATTTGTATCGCATGGATTTGAAGCTGAATCTTCTACTTCGCATTGATTTGAAGCTGAATCATTTGTTTCGCATGGATTTGGAGCTAAGCGTTCTACTTCGCATTGTTTGAAGCTAGATCATGTGTTTCACTTGGATATGAAGCTAACTCGTTTGTTTCGTCTGCATTTGAAGCTATATCACTTATATCGCAAGTATCTGAACCTAAGTCATTTGGTTCGCATGGATTTAAAGCTAAGACTTCTACTTCGTATCGGTTTGAAGTTAAATGATATGTATCGAATGGATTTGTAGCTAACTCGTTTGATTCGTCTGCATTTGAAGCTATATCACTTATATCCCAAGTGTTTGAAGCTAAAACATTTGTTTCGCGTGGATTTGAAGATAAAACTTCTACATCGCATTGATTTGAATCTAAATCATGTGTCTCGCTTGGATTTGAAGCTAACTCGTTTGATTCGTCTGCATTTGAAGCTATATAACTCATATCCCGAGTGATTGAAAATAAATCATTGGTTTAGCATGGATTTGAAGCTAAACCATCTACGTCGCACTGATTTGCAGCTAAATCATGTGTCTCGCATGGATTTGAAGCCGACTCGTTTGATTCGTTTGCATTTAAAGCTATATCACTTATATCCGAAGTGTGTGAAGCTCAATCATTTATTTCGCATGGATTTGAAGCTAAACCTTCTACATCGCAATGATTTGAAGCTAAATCATTTGTTTCGCATGGATTTGAAGCTAAATCATCTACATCGCATTGATTTGCAGCTAAATCATGTGTCTCGCATGGATTTGAAGCTAACTCGTTTGATTCGTCTGCATTTAAAGATATATCATTTATGTCCCAATTGTATGAAGCTAAATCATTTGTTTCGCATGGATTTGTAGCTAAGCCTTCTACATCGCATTGATTTGCTGCTAAATCATGTGTTTCGCATGGATTTGATGCTAAAGCTTCTACATCGCATGGATTTGAATCTGAACCTCTACATCGCACTGATTTGATGCTAAATCACGTGTTTCGCTTGGATACGAAGCTAACCCGTTTGTTTCTCCTGCATTTGAAGCTATATCACTTATATCGCATGTATATGATGCTAAATCATTTATGTCGCATTGCTTTGAAGGTAAGCCTTCTACTTCACATTGATTTGAAGCTAAATTATGTGTTTCGTTGAATTTGAACCTAATTCGTTTGTTTCGCATGCAGTTGAAGCTAAATCATGTATAAAACAAGTATTTGATTCCATACTATACGTTTCGCATGGATTTGAAACCTAGCCTTCTACTTCGCATTGATTTGAAGATAAATCATGTGTTTCGAATGGATTTGATGCTAATCCTTCTACTTCGTATTGAGTTGAAGCTAAACCATTTGTTTCGCATTGATCCTAAAATCAGGTTTCTACTTCGCATTGATTAGAAGCAAAATCAAGAGTTTCGAATGGATTGAAGCTAACTCGTTTGTTTAGAATGCAGTTGAAGCTAAATCATGTATATCACATGTATTTGAAGCAAAACCATTTGTATCGCATGGATTTGAAGCTGAATCTTCTACTTCGCATTGATTTGAAGCTGAATCATTTGTTTCGCATGGATTTGGAGCTAAGCGTTCTACTTCGCATTGTTTGAAGCTAGATCATGTGTTTCACTTGGATATGAAGCTAACTCGTTTGTTTCGTCTGCATTTGAAGCTATATCACTTATATCGCAAGTATCTGAACCTAAGTCATTTGGTTCGCATGGATTTAAAGCTAAGACTTCTACTTCGTATCGGTTTGAAGTTAAATGATATGTATCGAATGGATTTGTAGCTAACTCGTTTGATTCGTCTGCATTTGAAGCTATATCACTTATATCCCAAGTGTTTGAAGCTAAAACATTTGTTTCGCGTGGATTTGAAGATAAAACTTCTACATCGCATTGATTTGAATCTAAATCATGTGTTTCGCATGGATTTGAAGCTAATTCGTTCGTTGCGCATGCAGTTGAATCTAAATAACGTATATCACAAGTATTTGTAGCTAAACCATTTCTTTCGCATGGATTTAATGTTAATCCTTCTACTTCGTATCGATTTGAAGTTAAATGATATGTATCGCATGGATTTTGAAGCTAACTCGTTTGATTCGTCTGCATTTGATGCTATATCACTTATATCCCAACTGTTTGAAGCTAAATCATTTGTTACGCATTGATTTGAAACTAAATCATGTGATTTGCTTGGATTTGAAGCTAACTCGTTTGTTTCGTCTGCATTTGAAGAAATACCACTTATATCTCAAGTGTTTGAAGCTAAACCATTTGTTTCGCATGGATTTGAAGCTAAGCCTTCTACTTTGTATCGATTTGAAGCTAAATGAAATGTGTCGCATGGATTTGAACTATCTCGTATGACTCGTCTGCATTTAAAGCTATATCACTTATATCCCAAGTGTTTGAAACTAAATCATTTGTTTCGCATGGATTTGAAGCTAAATCTTCTACATCGCATTGATTTGAAGCTAAATCATGTGTTTCGCTTGGATTTGAAGCTAAACCTTCTGCATCGCATTGATTTGACGCTAAATCATGTGTTTTGCGTGGTTTTTATGCTAACTCGCCTGTTTCCTCTGCATTTGAAGCTATATCAGTTATATCGCAAGTATCTGATGCTAAATCATTTATTTCTCACGGATTTGAATATAAATCATCTACATCGCATGGATTTGCAGCTAACTCATGTGTTTCGCATGGATTTGAAGCTAACTCGTTAGTTTCGCCTGCATTTGAAGCTATATAAATTATATCTCAAGTATCTGAATCTAAATCGTTTGTTTCGCATGGATTTGAAGCTAAGCCTTCTACTTCTTATCGATTTCAAGCTAAATCATGTGTTTCGCTTGGATTTGAAGCTAAACCTTCTGCATCGCATTGATTTGAAGCTAAATCATGTGTTTTGCATGGATTTGATGCTAACTCGTTTGTTTCCCCTGCATTTGAAGCTATATCACTTATATCGCAAGTATCTGAATCTAAATCATTTGTTTCGCATGAATTTGAAGCTAAGCCTTCTACTTCGTATAGATTTGGAGTTACATCATGTGTTTCGCTTGGATTTGAAGCTAACTCGTTTGATTCGTCAGCATTTGAAGCTATATCACTTATATCGCAAGTATCTGAATCTAAATCATTTGTTTCGCATGAATTTGAAGCTAAGCCTTCTACTTCGTATCGATTTGAAGCTAAATCATGTGTTTTGCATGCATTTGATGCTAACTCGTTTGATTCCCCTGCATTTGAAGCTATATCACTTATATCGCAAGTATCTGAATCTAAATCATTTGTTTCGCATGAATTTGAAGCTAAACCTTCTACAACGCATTGATTTCAAGCTAAATCATGTGATTTGCTTGGATTTGAAGCTAACGCGTTTGTGTCGTCTGCATTTGGAGAAATATTACTTATATGTCAAGTGTTTGAAGCTAAATCATTTGTTTCGCATGGATTTGAAGCTAAGCCTTATACTTCGTATCGATTTGAAGCTAAATGAAATGTATCGCATGGATTTGAAGCTAACTCGTTTGATTCGTCTGCATTTGAAGCTATATAACTCATATCCCAGGTGATTGAAAATAAATCATTGGTTTAGCATGGATTTGAAGCTAAACCATCTACATGGCACTGATTTGCAGCTAAATCATGTGTCTCGCATGGATTTGAAGCTAACTCGTTTGATTCGTTTGCATTTAAAGCTATATCACTTATATCCGAAGTGTGTGAAGCTCAATCATTTATTTCGCATGGATTTGAAGCTAAACCTTCTACATCGCAATGATTTGAAGCTAAATCATTTGTTTCGCATGGATTTGAAGCTAAATCATCTACATCGCATTGATTTGCAGCTAAATCATGTGTCTCGCATGGATTTGAAGCTAACTCGTTTGATTCGTCTGCATTTAAAGATATATCATTTATGTCCCAAATGTATGAAGCTAAATCATTTGTTTCGCATGGATTTGTAGCTAAGCCTTCTACATCGCATTGATTTGCTGCTAAATCATGTGTTTCGCATGGATTTGATGCTAAAGCTTCTACATCGCATGGATTTGAATCTGAACCTTCTACATCGCACTGATTTGATGCTAAATCACGTGTTTCGCTTGGATACGAAGCTAACCCGTTTGTTTCTCCTGCATTTGAAGCTATATCACTTATATCGCATGTATATGATGCTAAATCATTTATGTCGCATTGCTTTGAAGGTAAGCCTTCTACTTCACATTGATTTGAAGCTAAATTATGTGTTTCGGTTGAATTTGAACCTAATTCGTTTGTTTCGCATGCAGTTGAAGCTAAATCATGTATAAAACAAGTATTTGATTCCATACTATACGTTTCGCATGGATTTGAAACCTAGCCTTCTACTTCGCATTGATTTGAAGATAAATCATGTGTTTCGAATGGATTTGATGCTAATCCTTCTACTTCGTATTGAGTTGAAGCTAAACCATTTGTTTCGCATTGATCCTAAAATCAGGTTTCTACTTCGCATTGATTAGAAGCAAAATCAAGAGTTCGAATGGATTTGAAGCTAACTCGTTTGTTTAGAATGCAGTTGAAGCTAAATCATGTATATCACATGTATTTGAAGCAAAACCATTTGTATCGCATGGATTTGAAGCTGAATCTTCTACTTCGCATTGATTTGAAGCTGAAATCATTTGTTTCGCATGGATTTGGAGCTAAGCGTTCTACTTCGCATTGTTTGAAGCTAGATCATGTGTTTCACTTGGATATGAAGCTAACTCGTTTGTTTCGTCAGCATTTGAAGCTATATCACTTATATCCCAATTGTTTGAAGCTAAATCATTTGTTTCGCATTGATTTGAAACTAAATCATGTGATTTGCTTGGATTTGAAGCTAACTCGTTTGTTTCGTCTGCATTTGAAGAAATACCACTTATATCTCAAGTGTTTGAAGCTAAACCATTTGTTTCGCATGGATTTGAAGCTAAGCCTTCTACTTTGTATCGATTTGAAGCTAAATGAAATGTGTCGCATGGATTTGAACTATCTCGTATGATTCGTCTGCATTTAAAGCTATATCACTTATATCCCAAGTGTTTGAAACTAAATCATTTGTTTCGCATGGATTTGAAGCTAAATCTTCTACATCGCATTGATTTGAAGCTAAATCATGTGTTTCGCTTGGATTTGAAGCTAAACCTTCTGCATCGCATTGATTTGACGCTAAATCATGTGTTTTGCGTGGTTTTTATGCTAACTCGCCTGTTTCCTCTGCATTTGAAGCTATATCAGTTATATCGCAAGTATCTGATGCTAAATCATTTATTTCTCACGGATTTGAATATAAATCATCTACATCGCATGGATTTGCAGCTAACTCATGTGTTTCGCATGGATTTGAAGCTAACTCGTTAGTTTCGCCTGCATTTGAAGCTATATAAATTATATCTCAAGTATCTGAATCTAAATCGTTTGTTTCGCATGGATTTGAAGCTAAGCCTTCTACTTCTTATCGATTTCAAGCTAAATCATGTGTTTCGCTTGGATTTGAAGCTAAACCTTCTGCATCGCATTGATTTGAAGCTAAATCATGTGTTTTGCATGGATTTGATGCTAACTCGTTTGTTTCCCCTGCATTTGAAGCTATATCACTTATATCGCAAGTATCTGAATCTAAATCATTTGTTTCGCATGAATTTGAAGCTAAGCCTTCTACTTCGCATTGTTTGAAGCTAGATCATGTGTTTCACTTGGATATGAAGCTAACTCGTTTGTTTCGTCTGCATTTGAAGCTATATCACTTATATCGCAAGTATCTGAACCTAAGTCATTTGGTTCGCATGGATTTAAAGCTAAGACTTCTACTTCGTATCGGTTTGAAGCTAAATGATATGCATCGCATTGATTTTGAAGCTCACTTGTTTGATTCGTCTGTATTTGAAGCTATATCACTAATATCCCAAGTGTTTGAAGCTAAATCATTTGTTTCGCATGGATTTGAAGCTAAATCGTTTGATTCGACTGCATTTGAAGCTATATCACTTATATGCCAAGTGTTTGAAGCTAAATCATTTGTTTCGCATGGATTTGAAGCTAAACCTTCTGCATCGCATTGCTTTGAAGCTAAGCCTTCTACTTCGCATCGATTTGAAGTTAAATGATATGTATCGAATGGATTTGTAGCTAACTCGTTTGATTCGTCTGCATTTGAAGCTATATCACTTATATCCCAAGTGTTTGAAGCTAAATCATTTGTTTCGCGTGGATTTGAAGATAAAACTTCTACATCGCGTTGATTTGAATCTAAATCATGTGTCTCGCTTGGATTTGAAGCTATCTCGTTTGATTCGTCTGCATTTGAAGCTATATAACTCATATCCCAAGTGATTGAAAATAAATCATTGGTTTAGCATGGATTTGAAGCTAAACCTTCTGCACAGGCATTGATTTGCAGCTAAATCATGTGTTTTGCATGGATTTGATGCTAACTCGTTAGTTTCGACGGCATTTGAAGCTATATCACTTATATCGCAAATATCTGAATCTAAATTATTTTTTTTTCGCATGGATTTGAAGCTAAGCCTTCTACTTCGTATCGATTTGAAGTTAAATGATATGTATCGCATGGATTTTGAAGCTAACTCGTTTGATTCGTCTGCATTTGATGCTATATCACTTATATCCCAACTGTTTGAAGCTAAATCATTTGTTACGCATTGATTTGAAACTAAATCATGTGATTTGCTTGGATTTGAAGCTAACTCGTTTGTTTCGTCTGCATTTGAAGAAATACCACTTATATCTCAAGTGTTTGAAGCTAAACCATTTGTTTCGCATGGATTTGAAGCTAAATCTTCTACATCGCATTGATTTGAAGCTAAATCATGTGTTTCGCTTGGATTTGAAGCTAAACCTTCTGCATCGCATTGATTTGACGCTAAATCATGTGTTTTGCGTGGTTTTTATGCTAACTCGCCTGTTTCCTCTGCATTTGAAGCTATATCAGTTATATCGCAAGTATCTGATGCTAAATCATTTATTTCTCACGGATTTGAATATAAATCATCTACATCGCATGGATTTGCAGCTAACTCATGTGTTTCGCATGGATTTGAAGCTAACTCGTTAGTTTCGCCTGCATTTGAAGCTATATAAATTATATCTCAAGTATCTGAATCTAAATCGTTTGTTTCGCATGGATTTGAAGCTAAGCCTTCTACTTCTTATCGATTTCAAGCTAAATCATGTGTTTCGCTTGGATTTGAAGCTAAACCTTCTGCATCGCATTGATTTGAAGCTAAATCATGTGTTTTGCATGGATTTGATGCTAACTCGTTTGTTTCCCCTGCATTTGAAGCTATATCACTTATATCGCAAGTATCTGAATCTAAATCATTTGTTTCGCATGAATTTGAAGCTAAGCCTTCTACTTCGTATAGATTTGGAGTTACATCATGTGTTTCGCTTGGATTTGAAGCTAACTCGTTTGATTCGTCAGCATTTGAAGCTATATCACTTATATCGCAAGTATCTGAATCTAAATCATTTGTTTCGCATGAATTTGAAGCTAAGCCTTCTACTTCGTATCGATTTGAAGCTAAATCATGTGTTTTGCATGCATTTGATGCTAACTCGTTTGATTCCCCTGCATTTGAAGCTATATCACTTATATCGCAAGTATCTGAATCTAAATCATTTGTTTCGCATGAATTTGAAGCTAAACCTTCTACAACGCATTGATTTCAAGCTAAATCATGTGATTTGCTTGGATTTGAAGCTAACGCGTTTGTGTCGTCTGCATTTGGAGAAATATCACTTATATGTCAAGTGTTTGAAGCTAAATCATTTGTTTCGCATGGATTTGAAGCTAAGCCTTATACTTCGTATCGATTTGAAGCTAAATGAAATGTATCGCATGGATTTGAAGCTAACTCGTTTGATTCGTCTGCATTTGAAGCTATATAACTCATATCCCAAGTGATTGAAAATAAATCATTGGTTTAGCATGGATTTGAAGCTAAACCATCTACATGGCACTGATTTGCAGCTAAATCATGTGTCTCGCATGGATTTGAAGCTAACTCGTTTGATTCGTTTGCATTTAAAGCTATATCACTTATATCCGAAGTGTGTGAAGCTCAATCATTTATTTCGCATGGATTTGAAGCTAAACCTTCTACATCGCAATGATTTGAAGCTAAATCATTTGTTTCGCATGGATTTGAAGCTAAATCATCTACATCGCATTGATTTGCAGCTATATCATGTGTCTCGCATGGATTTGAAGCTAACTCGTTTGATTCGTCTGCATTTAAAGATATATCATTTATGTCCCAATTGTATGAAGCTAAATCATTTGTTTCGCATGGATTTGTAGCTAAGCCTTCTACATCGCATTGATTTGCTGCTAAATCATGTGTTTCGCATGGATTTGATGCTAAAGCTTCTACATCGCATGGATTTGAATCTGAACCTTCTACATCGCACTGATTTGATGCTAAATCACGTGTTTCGCTTGGATACGAAGCTAACCCGTTTGTTTCTCCTGCATTTGAAGCTATATCACTTATATCGCATGTATATGATGCTAAATCATTTATGTCGCATTGCTTTGAAGGTAAGCCTTCTACTTCACATTGATTTGAAGCTAAATTATGTGTTTCGGTTGAATTTGAACCTAATTCGTTTGTTTCGCATGCAGTTGAAGCTAAATCATGTATAAAACAAGTATTTGATTCCATACTATACGTTTCGCATGGATTTGAAACCTAGCCTTCTACTTCGCATTGATTTGAAGATAAATCATGTGTTTCGAATGGATTTGATGCTAATCCTTCTACTTCGTATTGAGTTGAAGCTAAACCATTTGTTTCGCATTGATCCTAAAATCAGGTTTCTACTTCGCATTGATTAGAAGCAAAATCAAGAGTTTCGAATGGATTTGAAGCTAACTCGTTTGTTTAGAATGCAGTTGAAGCTAAATCATGTATATCACATGTATTTGAAGCAAAACCATTTGTATCGCATGGATTTGAAGCTGAATCTTCTACTTCGCATTGATTTGAAGCTGAATCATTTGTTTCGCATGGATTTGGAGCTAAGCGTTCTACTTCGCATTGTTTGAAGCTAGATCATGTGTTTCACTTGGATATGAAGCTAACTCGTTTGTTTCGTCTGCATTTGAAGCTATATCACTTATATCGCAAGTATCTGAACCTAAGTCATTTGGTTCGCATGGATTTAAAGCTAAGACTTCTACTTCGTATCGGTTTGAAGTTAAATGATATGTATCGAATGGATTTGTAGCTAACTCGTTTGATTCGTCTGCATTTGAAGCTATATCACTTATATCCCAAGTGTTTGAAGCTAAAACATTTGTTTCGCGTGGATTTGAAGATAAAACTTCTACATCGCATTGATTTGAATCTAAATCATGTGTCTCGCTTGGATTTGAAGCTAACTCGTTTGATTCGTCTGCATTTGAAGCTATATAACTCATATCCCGAGTGATTGAAAATAAATCATTGGTTTAGCATGGATTTGAAGCTAAACCATCTACGTCGCACTGATTTGCAGCTAAATCATGTGTCTCGCATGGATTTGAAGCCGACTCGTTTGATTCGTTTGCATTTAAAGCTATATCACTTATATCCGAAGTGTGTGAAGCTCAATCATTTATTTCGCATGGATTTGAAGCTAAACCTTCTACATCGCAATGATTTGAAGCTAAATCATTTGTTTCGCATGGATTTGAAGCTAAATCATCTACATCGCATTGATTTGCAGCTAAATCATGTGTCTCGCATGGATTTGAAGCTAACTCGTTTGATTCGTCTGCATTTAAAGATATATCATTTATGTCCCAATTGTATGAAGCTAAATCATTTGTTTCGCATGGATTTGTAGCTAAGCCGTCTACATCGCATTGATTTGCTGCTAAATCATGTGTTTCGCATGGATTTGATGCTAAAGCTTCTACATCGCATGGATTTGAATCTGAACCTTCTACATCGCACTGATTTGATGCTAAATCACGTGTTTCGCTTGGATACGAAGCTAACCCGTTTGTTTCTCCTGCATTTGAAGCTATATCACTTATATCGCATGTATATGATGCTAAATCATTTATGTCGCATTGCTTTGAAGGTAAGCCTTCTACTTCACATTGATTTGAAGCTAAATTATGTGTTTCGGTTGAATTTGAACCTAATTCGTTTGTTTCGCATGCAGTTGAAGCTAAATCATGTATAAAACAAGTATTTGATTCCATACTATACGTTTCGCATGGATTTGAAACCTAGCCTTCTACTTCGCATTGATTTGAAGATAAATCATGTGTTTCGAATGGATTTGATGCTAATCCTTCTACTTCGTATTGAGTTGAAGCTAAACCATTTGTTTCGCATTGATCCTAAAATCAGGTTTCTACTTCGCATTGATTAGAAGCAAAATCAAGAGTTTCGAATGGATTTGAAGCTAACTCGTTTGTTTAGAATGCAGTTGAAGCTAAATCATGTATATCACATGTATTTGAAGCAAAACCATTTGTATCGCATGGATTTGAAGCTGAATCTTCTACTTCGCATTGATTTGAAGCTGAATCATTTGTTTCGCATGGATTTGGAGCTAAGCGTTCTACTTCGCATTGTTTGAAGCTAGATCATGTGTTTCACTTGGATATGAAGCTAACTCGTTTGTTTCGTCTGCATTTGAAGCTATATCACTTATATCGCAAGTATCTGAACCTAAGTCATTTGGTTCGCATGGATTTAAAGCTAAGACTTCTACTTCGTATCGGTTTGAAGTTAAATGATATGTATCGAATGGATTTGTAGCTAACTCGTTTGATTCGTCTGCATTTGAAGCTATATCACTTATATCCCAAGTGTTTGAAGCTAAAACATTTGTTTCGCGTGGATTTGAAGATAAAACTTCTACATCGCATTGATTTGAATCTAAATCATGTGTCTCGCTTGGATTTGAAGCTAACTCGTTTGATTCGTCTGCATTTGAAGCTATATAACTCATATCCCGAGTGATTGAAAATAAATCATTGGTTTAGCATGGATTTGAAGCTAAACCATCTACGTCGCACTGATTTGCAGCTAAATCATGTGTCTCGCATGGATTTGAAGCCGACTCGTTTGATTCGTTTGCATTTAAAGCTATATCACTTATATCCGAAGTGTGTGAAGCACAATCATTTGTTTCGCATGGATTTGAAGCTAAACCTTCTACATCGCAATGATTTGAAGCTAAATCATTTGTTTCGCTTGGATATGAAGCTATCTTGTTTGTTTCGTCTGCATTTGAAGCTATAACACTTATATCGTCATTATCTGAATCTCGATCTTTTGTATCGCTTGGATTTGTAGCTAAACCTTCTAAATCGCATTGATTTGAATCCAAATCATGTGATTCGCATGAATTTGAAGCTAACTCGTTTGTTTCGTCTGCGTTTGAAGCTATGTCACTCATATCCCAAGTGTTTGAAGCTAATTCATTTGTGTAGCATGGATTTGAAGCTAAACCTTCTACATAGCATTGATTTGAAGCTAAATCATTTGTTTCGCATGGATTTGAAGCTAAGCCTTCTACTTCGCATTGATTTGAAGCTACATCATGTGATTCGCTTGGATTTAAAGCTAACTCGTTTGTTTCGTCTGCATTAGAGGCTATGTCACTTATATCGCAAGTATCTGAAGGTAAATCATTGGTTTCGCATGGATTTGAAGCTAAACCTTCTACGTCGCATTGATTTGCTGCTAAATCATGTGTTTCGCATGGATTTGAAGCTAATTCGTTCGTTGCGCATGCAGTTGAATCTAAATAACGTATATCACAAGTATTTGTAGCTAAACCATTTCTTTCGCATGGATTTAATGTTAATCCTTCTACTTCGTATTGATTTGAAGCTAAACCATTTGTTTCGCATGGACTCGAAAATCAGCCTTCTACTTCGCATTTATTTGAAGCTGAATCATGTGTTTCGTATGAACTTCAAGCTAACTCGTTTGTTTCAAATGCAGTTGAAGCGAAATCATATATATCACAAGTATTTGATGCTGGACCATTTGTTTCGCATGAATATTAAGCTAAACCATGTTTTTCAAATGAATTTGAAGCAAAATCATGAGTTTCGCATGGATTCGAAGCTAACTCGTTTGTTTGGCCTGCATTTGAAGCTACATCATGTATATCAGAATTATTTAAATCTAAACTAATTGTTTCGCATGGATTCGAAGATAACTCGTTTGTTTCGCATGTCGTTGAAGCTAAATCATGTATATCACATGTATTTGAAGATAAACCACTTGATTCGCATGGAATGGACGCTGAGCCATCTACTTCGCATTGATTTGCAGCTGAATCATGTGTTTCGCATAGACTTGAAGCTTATTCGATTGTTTCGCATGCAGCTGAAGCTGTGTCACCTATATCCCAAGTGTTTGAAGCTCAATCATTCGTTTCGCATGGTTTTGAAGCTAAACCTTCTAAATCGTATTAATTCGAAGCTAAATCAAGTGATTCACTTGGATTTGAAGCTAACTCGTTCGTTTCGTCTGCATTTGAAGCTTTATCACTTATATCGCAAGTATCTGAATCTAAATCATTTGTTTCGCATGAATTTGAAGCTAAGCCTTCTACTTCGTATAGATTTGAAGTTAAATCATGTGTTTCGCTTGGATTTGAAGCTAAACCTTCTGCATCGCATTGATTTGAAGCTAAATCATGTGTTTTGCATGGATTTGATGCTAACTCGTTTGTTTCGCCTGCATTTGAAGCTATATCACTTATATCGCAAGTATCTGAATCTAAATCATTTGTTTCTCATGAATTTGAAGCTAAACCTTCTACAACGCATTGATTTCAAGCTAAATCATGTGATTTGCTTGGATTTGATGCTAACTCGTTTGTTTCGTCTGCATTTGAAGAAATATCAGTTATATCGCAAGTATCTGATGCTAAATCATTTATTTCGCACGGATTTGAATATAAATCATCTACATCGCATGGATTTGCAGCTAAATCATATGTTTCGCATGAATTTGAAGCTAACTCGTTTGTTTCGTCTGCGTTTGAAGCTATATCACTCATATCCCAAGTGTTTGAAGCTAATTCATTTGTGTAGCATGGATTTGAAGCTAAACCTTCTACATAGCATTGATTTGAAGCTAAACCATTTGTTTCGCATGGATTCGAAAATCAGCCTTCTACTTCGCATTTATTTGAAGCTGAATCATGTGTTTCGTATGAACTTCAAGCTAACTCGTTTGTTTCAAATGCAGTTGAAGCGAAATCATATATATCACAAGTATTTGATGCTGGACCATTTGTTTCGCATGAATATTAAGCTAAACCATGTTTTTCAAATGAATTTGAAGCAAAATCATGAGTTTCGCATGGATTCGAAGCTAACTCGTTTGTTTGGCCTGCATTTGAAGCTACATCATGTATATCAGAATTATTTAAATCTAAACTATTTGTTTCGCATGGATTCGAAGATAACTCGTTTGTTTCGCATGTCGTTGAAGCTAAATCATGTATATCAGATGTATTTGAAGCTCAACCACTTGATTCGCATGGATTTGACGCTGAGCCATCTACTTCGCATTGATTTGCAGCTGAATCATGTGTTTCGCATAGACTTGAAGCTTATTCGATTGTTTCGCATGCAGCTGAAGCTGTGTCACCTATATCCCAAGTGTTTGAAGCTCAATCATTCGTTTCGCATGGTTTTGAAGCTAAACCTTCTAAATCGTATTAATTCGAAGCTAAATCAAGTGATTCACTTGGATTTGAAGATAACTCGTTCGTTTCGTCTGCATTTGAAGCTTTATCACTTATATCGCAAGTATCTGAATCTAAATCATTTGTTTCGCATGAATTTGAAGCTAAGCCTTCTACTTCGTATAGATTTGAAGTTAAATCATGTGTTTCGCTTGGATTTGAAGCTAAACCTTCTGCATCGCATTGATTTGACGCTAAATCATGTGTTTTGCATGGATTTGATGCTAACTCGTTTGTTTCCCCTGCATTTGAAGCTACATCAGTTATATCGCAAGTATCTGATGCTAAATCATTTATTTCGCACGGATTTGAATATAAATCATCTACATCGCATGGATTTGCAGCTAAATCATATGTTTCGCATGAATTTGCAGCTAACTCGTTAGTTTCGCCTGCATTTGATGCTATATAACTTATATCTCAAGTATCTGAATCTAGATCATTTGTTTCGCATGGATTTGAAGCTAAGCCTTCTACTTCGTATCGATTTCAAGCTAAATCATGTGTTTCGCACGGATTTGAAACTAAACCTCCTGCATCGCATTGATTTGAAGCTTAATCATGTGTCTTGCATGGATTTGATGCTAACTCGTTTGTTTCCCCTGCATTTGAAGCTATATCACTTATATTGCAAGTATCTGAATCGAAATCATTTGTTTCGCATGAATTTGAAGCTAAGCCTTCTACTTCGTATAGATTTGAAGTTAAATGACATGTATCACATGGATTTTGAAGCTAACTCGTTTGATTCGTCTGCATTTGAAGCTATATCACTTATATCCCAACTGTTTGAAGCTAAATCATTTGTTACGCATTGATTTGAAACTAAATCATGTGATTTGCTTGGATTTGAAGCTAACGCGTTTGTGTCGTCTGCATTTGGAGAAATATCACTTATATCTCAAGTGTTTGAAGCTAAATCATTTGTTTCGCATGGATTTGAAGCTAAGCCTTATACTTCGTATCGATTTGAAGCTAAATGAAATGTATCGCATGGATTTGAAGCTAACTCGTTTGATTCGTCTGCATTTGAAGCTATATAACTCATATCCCAAGTGATTGAAAATAAATCATTGGTTTAGCATGGATTTGAAGCTAAATCATCTACATCGCATTGATTTGCAGCTAAATCATGTGTCTCGCATGGATTTGAAGCTAACTCGTTTGATTCGTCTGCATTTAAAGATATATCATTTATGTCCCAATTGTATGAAGCTAAATCATTTGTTTCGCATGGATTTGTAGCTAAGCCTTCTACATCGCATTGATTTGCATCTAAATCATGTGTTTCGCATGGATTTTATGCTAAACCTTCTACATCGCATGGATTTGAAGCTGAACCTTCTACATCGCACTGATTTGAAGCTAAATCACGTGTTTCGCTTGGATACGAAGCTCACCCGTTTGTTTCTCCTGCATTTGAAGCTATATCACTTATATCGCATGTATATGAAGATAAATCATTTATGTCGCATTGCTTTGAAGCTAAGCCTTCTACATCGCATTGATTTGAAGCTAAATCATGTGTTTTGCATGGATTTGATGCTAACTCATTTGTTTCCCCTGCATTTGAAGCTATATCACTTATATCGCAAGTATCTGAATCTAAATCACTTGTTTCGCATGAATTTGAAGCTAAGCCTTCTACTTCGTATAGATTAGAAGTTAGATCATGTGTTTCGCTTGGATTTGAAGCTAAACCTTCTGCATCGCATTGATTTGAAGCTAAATCATGTGATTTGCTTGGATTTGAAGCTAACTCGTTTGATTCGTCTGCATTTGAAGAAATATCACTTATATCGCAAGTATCTGAATCTAAATCATTTGTTTCGCATGAATTTGAAGCTCAGCCTTCTACTTCGCATTGATTTGAAGCTAAATGATGTGTTTCGTATGGATTTGAAGCTAAACCTTCTACATCGCATTGATTTGAAGCTAACCTTCTACATTCTATTGATTTGAAGCTAAACCTTCTACCTCTTATTGTTTTGAAGCTAAACCTTCTACATCGCATTGATTTGCTGCTAAATCAAGTGTTTCGCATGGATTTGAAGGTAACTCGTTCGTTTCGCCTGCAGTTGAATCTACATCACATATATCGCTAATATTTGAAGCTAAATCATGTATATCGCGTGGATTTTGAAGCTAACTCGTTTGATTAGTCTTCATTTGAAGCTATATCACTTACACCCCAAATGTTTGAAGCTATATCATTTGTTTCGTATGGATTTGAAGCTAAACCTACTACATCGCACTGATTTGAAGCTAAATCTTGTGTATGGCATGGATTTGAAGCTAAACCTTCTACATCGAATTGATTCGAAGCTAAATCATGTGTATCGCATGGATTTGAAGCTACCTCGTTTGTTTCGCATGCAGTTGTAGCTAAATAATGTATATCACAAGAATTTGTAGCTAAACCATTTGTTTTGCATGGATTTGAAGTTAAGCCTTCTATTTCGCATTCATTTGAAGCTAAATCAATTGTTTCGCATGGATTTGAATCTAAGCCCTGTCCTTCTAATTGATTTGAAGCTAAATCATGTGTTTCGTATGGATTTGAAGCTAAACCTTCTACAGCGCATTGTTTTGAAGCTAAATCTTGTGTATGGCATGGATTTGAAGCTAAACCTTCTACATCGCATTGATATGAAGCTAAATCATGTGTATCGCATGGATTTGAAGCTAACTCGTTTGTTTCGCATGCAGTTGTAGCTAAATAATGTATGTCACAAGTATTTGTAGCTAAACCATTTGTTTTGCATAGATTTGTAGCTAAGCCTTCTACTTCGCATTCATTTGAAGCTAAATCATTTGCTTTGCATGGATTTGAATCTAAGCCCTGTCCTTCGAATTGATTTGAAGCTAAATCATGTGTTTCGTATGGATTTGAAGCTAAACCTTCTACATCGCATTGATTTGAAGTTAAACCTTCTATATTCTATTGATTTGAAGCTAAACCTTCTACCTCTTATTGATTTGAAGCTAAACCTTCTACATCGCATTGATTTGAAGATAAATCGTGTGTTTCGCATAGATTTGAAGCTAACTCGTTAGTTTCGCATGCAGTTGTAGCTAAATAATGTATATCACAAGTATTTGTAGCTAAACCATTTGTTTCGCATGGATTTGAAGCTCCCCCTTCTACTTCGCATTGATTTGAAGCTAAATCATTTGTTTCGCATGGAATTGAAGCTACCTCGTTTGTTCCTCCTGCTTTTGAAGCTATATCACTTATATCGCATGGATTTGTAGCTGAACCTACCACATCGCATTGATTTGAAGCTAAATCATTTGTTTCGCGTGGAATTGAAGCTACCTCGTTTGTTCCTCCAGCTTTTGAAGCTCTATCACTTATATCGCAAGTATTTGAAGCTAAATCATATGTGTGGTATGGATTTGAAGCAGAACCTTCTACATCGCATTGATTCGAAGCTAAATCTTGTGTATCGCATGGATTTGAAGCTAAACCTTCTACATCGCATTGATTTGAAGCTAAATCATTTGTTTCGCATGGATTTGAATCTAAGCCTTGTCCTTCGAATTGATTTGAAGCTAAATCGTGTGTTTCGTATGGATTTGAAGCTTAACCTTCTACATCGCATTGATTTGCAGCTAAATCAAGTGTTTCGCATGGATTTGAAGCTAACTCGTTCGTTTCGCCTGCAGTTGAATCTACATCACATATATCGCTAGTATTTGAAGCTAAATCATGTATATCGCGTGGATTTTGAAGCTAACTAGATTGATTAGTCTTCATTTGAAGCTATATCACTTACACCCCAAGTGTTTGAAGCTATATCATTTGTTTCGTATGGATTTGAAGCTAAACCTACAACATCGCATTGATTTGAAGCTAAATCTTGTGTATGGCATGGATTTGAAGCTAAACCTTCTACATCGAATTGATTGGAAGCTAAATCATGTGTATCGCATGGATTTGAAGCTAACTCGTTAGTTTCGCATGCAGTTGTAGCTAAATAATATATATCAGAAGTATTTGTAGCTAAACCATTTGTTTCGCATGGATTTGAAGCTCCCCCTTCTACTTCGCATTGATTTGAAGCTAAATCATTTGTTTCGCATGGAATTGAAGCTACCTCGTTTGTTCCTCCTGCTTTTGAAGCTATATCACTTATATCGCATGGATTTGAAGCAGAACCTACCACATCGCATTGATTTGAAGCTAAATCATTTGTTTCGCGTGGAATTGAAGCTTCCTCGTTTGTTCCTCCAGCTTTTGAAGCTCTATCACTTATATCGCAAGTATTTGAAGCTAAATCATATGTGTGGTATGGATTTGAAGCAGAACCTTCTACATCGCATTGATTTGAAGCTAAATCTTGTGTATCGCATGGATTTGAAGCTAAACCTTCTACATCGCATTGATTTGAAGCTAAATCATTTGTTTCGCATGGATTTGAATCTAAGCCTTGTCCTTCGAATTGATTTGAAGCTAAATCGTGTGTTTCGTATGGATTTGAAGCTTAACCTTCTACATCGCATTGATTTGCAGCTAAATCAAGTGTTTCGCATGGATTTGAAGCTAACTCGTTCGTTTCGCCTGCAGTTGAATCTACATCACATATATCGCTAGTATTTGAAGCTAAATCATGTATATCGCGTGGATTTTGTAGCTAACTAGATTGATTAGTCTTCATTTGAAGCTATATCACTTACACCCCAAGTGTTTGAAGCTATATCATTTGTTTCGTATGGATTTGAAGCTAAACCTACTACATCGCATTTATTTGAAGCTAAATCTTGTGTATGGCATGGATTTGAAGCTAAACCTTCTACATCGAATTGATTCGAAGCTAAATCATGTGTATCGCATGGATTTGAAGCTAACTCGTTTGTTTCGCATGCAGTTGTAGCTAAATAATGTATATTACAAGTATTTGTAGCTAAACCATTTGTTTTGCATGGATTTGAAGCTAAGCCTTCTACTTCGCATTCATTTGAAGCTAAATCATTTGTTTTGCATGGATTTGAATCTAAGCCTTGTCCTTCGAATTGATTTGAAGCTAAATCATGTGTTTCGTATGGATTTGAAGCTAAACCTCCTACATCGCATTGATTTGAAGTTAAACCTTCTACATTCTATTGATTTGAAGCTAAACCTTCTACCTGTTATTGTTTTGAAGCTGAACCTTCTATATCGCATTGATTTGCAGCTAAATCATGTGTTTCGCATGGTTTTGAAGCTAACTCGTTCGTTGCGCATGCAGTTAAATCCAAATAACGTATATCACAAGTATTTGAAGCTAAACTATTTGATTCGCATGGATTTGAAGTTAAGCCTTCTACTTCGCATTAATTGGAAGTTAAATCACGTGTTTTGCATGGTTTTGAAGCTAAACCTTCTACATCGCATTGATTTGAATCTAAATCATGTGTTTCGCATGCAGTTGAAGCTAAATCATGTCTTTCACAAGTATTTGAAGATGAACCATTTGAATCGCATTGATTTGAAGCTAAGCCTTCTACTTCGCATTAATTGGAAGTTAAATCACGTGTTTTGCATGGATTTGAAGCTAAACCTTATACATCGCATTGATTCGCAGCTAAATCATGTGTTTCGCATGGATTTGAAGCTAACTCGTTCGTTTCGCATCCATTTGAAACTATATCATTTTTATCGCAAGTATTTGAAGCTAAATCATATGTGCCGCATGGATTTGAAGCTGAACCTTCTACATCACATTGATTTGCAGCTAAATCATTTGTTTCGCATGGATGTGAATCTAAGCCTTGGCCTTCGAATTGATTTGAAGCTAAATCATATGTTTCGTATGGATTTGAAGCTAAACCTTCTACATCGCATTGATTTGAAGCTAAATCATGTGTCTCGCATGGAATTGAAGCTACGTCGTTTGTTCCTACAACTTTTGAAGCTATATCACTTATATCGCAAGTATTTGAAGCTAAATCATGTGTATCGCATGGATTTGAAGCTAACTCGTTTGTTTCGCATGCAGTTGTAGCTAAATAATATATATCACAAGTATCTGTAGCTAAACCATTTGTTTCGCATGAATTTGAAGCTAAGCATTCTACTTCGCATTGATTTGAAGCTAAATCATTTGTTTCGCATGGAATTGAAGCTACCTCGTTTGTTCCTCCAGCTTTTGAAGCTGTATCACTTATATCGCAAGTATTTGAAGCTAAATCATATGTGTCGTATGGATTTGAAGCAGAACCTTCTACATCGCATTGATTTGAAGCTAAATCTAGTGTATCGCATGGATTTGAAGCAGAACCTTCTACATCGCATTGATTTGAAGCTAAATCTAGTGTATCGCATGAATTTGAAGCTAAGCCTTCTACTTCGCATTGATTTGAAGCTAAATCATTTGTTTCGCATGGAGTTGAAGCTACCTCGTTTGTTCCTCCAGCTTTTGAAGCTGTATTACTTATATCGCAAGTATTTGAAGCTAAATCATATGTGTCGTATGGATTTGAAGCAGAACCTTCTTCATCGCATTGATTTGCAGCTAAATCATGTGTTTCTTATGGAATTGAAGCTACCTCGTTTGTTTCGCCTGCATTTGAAGCTATATTACTTATATTTGCAAGTATTTGAAGCTAAACCATTTGTTTCGCATGGATTTGAAGCTAAGCCTTCTACTTCGCATTGATATGAAGCTAAATCATGTGTTCCGCATGGATGTGAATCTAAGCCTTGGCCTTCGAATTGATTTGAAGCTAAATCATATGTTTCGTATGGATTTGAAGCTAAACCTTCTACATCGCATTGATTTGAAGCTAAATCATGTGTCTCGCATGGAATTGAAGCTACCTCGTTTGTTCCTACAGCTTTTGAAACTATATCACTTATATCGCAAGTATTTGAAGCTAAATCATGTGTATCGCATGGATTTGAAGCTAACTCGTTCGTTTCGCCTCCATTTGAACCTATATCACTTATATCGCAAGTATTTGAAGCTAAATCATATGTGCCGCATGGATTTGAAGCTGAACCTTCTACATCACATTGATTTGCAGCTAAATCATGTGTCTCGCATGGAATTGAAGCTACCTCGTTTGTTTCGCCTGCATTTGAAGCTATATTACTTATATTTGCAAGTATTTGAAGCTAAACCATTTGTTTCGCATGGATTTGAAGCTAAGCCTTCTACTTCGCATTGATATGAAGCTAAATCATGTGTTCCGCATGGATTTGAAGCTAACACGTTCGTTTTTCCTGCTTTTGAACCTACTTCATATATATCGCAAGTAATTGAAGCTAACTCGTTTGTTTCGCATACATTTGAAGCCGTCTCCTTTATATTCGCAAGTATTTGACGCTAAATCATTGGTTTCGCATGGATTTGAAGCTAATCCTTCTTCTAGGAATTGATTTGAAAATAAATCGTGTGATTCGCATGGATTTGAAGCTAACTCGTTTGTTTTCCTGCTTTTGAACCTATTTCATTTACATCGCAAGTATTTGAATCTAACTCGTTTGTTTCGCATGCATTTGAAGCGGTATCCCTTATATTCGCAAGTATTTGAAGCTAAATCATACGTTTCCCATGGATTTGAAGCTAAGCCCTCAACTTCGCATTGATTTGGAGCGTAATAATGTGTTTCGCATGGATTTGAAGCGAACTCGTTTGTTTCGCATGCAGTCGAAGCTAAATCATGTATTTCACATGTATTTAAAGCTAAACAATTTGATTCGCATGGATTTGGACCTAAGCCTACTACTTCGCATTGATTTGAAGCTAAATCATAAGATCCGCATGTATTTGAAGATAACTCGTTTGTTTCGCATGCAGTTGATGCCAAATCATGTATATCACTAGTAGTTGAAGCTAAATCATGTGTTTCGCACGGACGTGAAGCTAACTCGTTTGTTTCGCATTCATTTGAAGTTATATCACTTATATCGCATGTATCTGATTCTAAATCATTTGTGCCGCATGGATTTGAAGCTAAACCATGTGTATCGCATGGAGTTGAAGCTAACTCGTTCGTTTCGCCTGCATATGAAGCTATATCATTTATATCGCAAGTATTTGAAGCTGAACCATGTGTATCGCATGGAGTTGAAGCTAACTCGTTCGTTTCGCCTGCATATGAAGCTATATCATTTATATCGCAAGTATTTGAAGCTAAATCATTTGTTTCGCATGGATTTGAAGCTAATCCATCTACATCACATTGATTTGAAGCTAAATCAAGTGTTTCGCTTGCATTTGAAGCTAACTCGTTTGTTTCGCATGCAGTTGAAGCTAAATCATGTATATCACAAATATTTGAAGCTAAACCATTTGTTTCGCATGGATGTGAAGCTAAGCCCTCTACTTCGCATTGATTTAAAGCTAAATCATGTGTTTCTCATGGATTTGAAGCTAACTCGTTTGTTTTGCCTGCATTGAAGCTATATCACATATATCGCAAGTATTTCATTCCAAAATCATTTGCTTCGCACGGATTTGAATCTAAGCCTTATACTTCGAATTGATTTGTCGCTAAATTATGTGTTTCGCTTGGATTTGAAGTTAAGTCTTCTAGTTTGCATTGATTTAAAGCATAATCATGTGTTTCGCTGGGTTTTGAAGCTCTACTCGTTTGTTTCACATGCAGTTGATTCTAAATCATGTTTATCAAAAGTATCTAAAGCTAACGCATTTGTTTCGCAAGAATACGGAGGTATACGATGTGTTTCGCGTTCATTTGAAGCTAAATCATGTGTTTCGCATGGATTTGAAGCTAACTCGTTCGTTCCGCCTGCATATGAAGCAATCTCACTTATATCGCAAGTATTTGAAGCTAAATCATTTGTTTCGCACAGATTTGAAGCTAAACCTTTTACATCGCTTTGATTTAAAGCTGATTCATGTGTTTCGCTTGACTTTGTAGGTAAGACGTTTGTTTCACACGCAGTTGAAGCTAAATCATTTATATCACAAGTATTTGAAGGTGATCCATTTGCTTCGCATAAATATTAAGCTAAACCATGTTTTTCGAATGAATTTGAAGCTAAATCATGTGTGTCGCATGGATTAGAAGCTAACTCGTTTGTTCCGCATGCAGTTGAAGCTAAATCATGGATAAAACAAGTATTTGAAGCTGAACTATTCGTTCCGCATGGATTTGAAACTAAGCCTCCTACTTCGCATTGATTTGAAGATAAATCATGTGTTCCGCATGGATTAGATCATACATCGTTTGTTTCGCATGCAGTTGAAGCTAAATCATGTATATCACAAGTATTTGAAGCTAAACCATTTGTTTCGCATGGATTTGAAGCTAAGCCATCTAGTTCGCATTGATTTGAAGCTAAATCATGTATAAAACAGGTATTTGAAGCTAAACTATTCGTTTCGTATGGATCGAAGATAAGCCTTCTACTACGCATTGATTTGAAGCTAAATCATGTGTTTCGCAAGGATTTGAAGCTAACTCGTTTGTTTTGCATGCAGTTGAAGCTAGATCTTGTAAATCACAAGTATTTGAACCTAAACCATTTGTTTCGCATGGATTCGAAAATCAGCCTTATACTTCGTATTGATTTGAAGCTAAATCATGTATTTCGCATGGATTTGCATCTAGCTCATTTGATTTCCCTGCATTTGTAGCAATGTCATGTATAAAACAAGTATTTGCAGCTAATCCATTTGTATCGCATGGATTTGAAGCTAACTCGTTTGTTTCGCATGCAGCTGTAGCTAAATAATGTATATCACAAGTATTTGTAGCTAAACCATTTGTTTTGCATGGATTTGAATCTAAGCCTTCTACTTCGCATTCATTTGAAGCTAAATCATTTGTTTCGCATGGATTTGAATCTAAGCCTTGTCCTTCGAATTGATTTGAAGCTAAATCATTTGTTTTGCATGGATTTGAGCTAAACCTTCTACATCGCATTGATTTGAAGCTAAATCATGTGTTTCGCATGCAGTTGAAGCTAAATCATGTCTTTCACAAGTATTTGAAGATGAACCATTTGAATCGCATTGATTTGAACCCGACCCTTCTACTTCGCACTGATTTGCAGCTAAATAATGTGTTTCGCATGGATTTGAAGCTAAACCTTCTACTTCGCATTCATTTGAATCTAAATCATTTGCTTCGCATGGATTTGAATCTAAGCCTTGTCCTTCGAATTGATTTGAAGCTAAATCATGTGTTTCGTACGGATTTGAAGCTAAACCTTCTACATGGCATTGATTTGAAGTTAAACCTTCTATAATCTATTGATTTGAAGCTAACCTTCTACCTCTTATTGATTTGAAGCTCAACCTTCTACATCGCATTGATTTGAAGATAAATCGTGTGTTTCGCATGGATTTGAAGCTAACTCGTTAGTTTCGCATGCAGTTGGAGCTAAATAATGTATATCACAAGTATTTGTAGCTCAACCATTTGTTTCGCATGGATTTGAAGCTACGCCTTCTACTTCGCATTGATTTGAAGCTAAATCATTTGTTTCGCATGGAATTGAAGCTACCTCGTATGTTCCTCCAGCTTTTGAAGCTGTATCACTTATATCGCAAGTATTTGAAGCTAAATCATATGTGTCGTATGGATTTGAAGCAGAACCTTCTACATCGCATTGATTTGAAGCTAAATCTAGTGTATCGAATGGATTTGAAGCTAAACCTTCTACATCGCATTGATTTGCAGCTAAATCATTTGTTTCGCGTGGATTTGAATCTAAGCCTTGTCCTTCGAATTGATTTGAAGCTAAATCATGTGTTTCGTATGGTTTTGAAGCTAAACCATCTACATCGCATTGACTTGAAGCTAAACCTTCTACATTCTATTGATTTGAAGCTAAACCTTCTACCTGTTTTGCTTTGAAGCTGAACCTTCTATATCGTATTGATTTGCAGCTAAATCATGTGTATCGCGTGGATTTGATGCAAACTCGTTCGTTACGCATGCAGTTAAATCTAAGTAACGTATATCACAAGTATTTGAAGCCGAACCATTTGATTCGCATGGATTTGAAGCTAAGCCTTCTACTTGGCATTAATTGGAAGTTAAATCACGTGTTTTGCATGGAATTGAATCTACCTCGTATGTCCCTCCAGCTTTTGAAGCTGTATCACTTATATCGCAAGTATTTGAAGCTAAATCATATGGGTCGTATGGGTTTGAAGCAGAACCTTCTACATCGCATTGATTTGAAGCTAAATCATTTTTTTCGCATGGATGTGAAGCTAAACCTTCTACATCGCATGATTTGCAGCTAAATCATTTGTTTCGCATGGATTTGAATCTAAGCCTTGTCCTTCGAATTGATTTGAAGCTAAATCATGTGTTTCGTATGGATTTGAAGCTAAACCATCTACATCGCATTGACTTGAAGCTAAACCTTCTACATTCTGTTGATTTGAAGCTAAACCTTCTACCTGTTTTGCTTTGAAGCTGAACCTTCTATATCGTATTGATTTGCAGCTAAATCATGTGTATCGCGTGGATTTGATGCTAACTCGTTCGTTACGCATGCAGTTAAATCTAAATAACGTATATCACAAGTATTTGAAGCCAAACCATTTGATTCGCATGGATTTGAAGCTAAGCCTTCTACTTGGCATTAATTGGAAGTTAAATCACGTGTTTTGCATGGATTTGAAGCTAAACCTTCTACATCGCATTGATTTGAAGCTAAATCATGTGTTTCGCATGCAGTTGAAGCTAAATCATGTCTTTCACAAGTATTTGAAGATGAACCATTTGAATCGCATTGATTTGAAACCGAGCCTTCTACTTCGCCCTGATTTGCAGCTAAATAATGTGTTTCGCATGGATTTGAAGCTAAACCTTCTACATCACATTGAATTGCAGCTAAATCATTTGTTTCGCATGGATGTAAATCTAAGCCTTGTCCTTCAAATTGATTTGAAGCTAAATCATGTGATTCGTATGGATTTGAAGCTAAACCTTCTACATCGCATTGATTTGAAGCTAAATCATGTGTCTCGCATGGAATTGAAGCTACCTCGTTTGTTCCTACAGCTTTTGAAGCTATATCACTTATATCGAAAGTATTTGAAGCTAAATCATGTGTATCGCATGGATTTGAAGCTAACTCGTTTGTTTCGCATGCAGTTGTAGCTAAATAATGTATATCACAAGTATTTGTAGCTAAACCATTTGTTTTGCATGGATTTGAATCTAAGCCTTCTACTTCGCATTCATTTGAAGCTCAATCATTTGTTTCGCATGGATTTGAATCTAAGCCTTGTCCTTCGAATTGATTTGAAGCTAAATCATGTGTTTCGTATGGATTTGAAGCTAAACCTACTACATCGCATTGATTTTAAGCTAAATCATGTGTCTCGCATGGAATTGAAGCTACCTCGTTTGTTCCTACAGCTTTTGAAGCTATATCACTTATATCGCAAGTATTTGAAGCTAAATCATATGTGTCGCATGGATTTGAAGCTGAACCTACTACATCGCATTGATTTGAAGCTAAATCATGTGTATCGCATGGATTTGAAGCTAAGCCTTCTACATCGCATTGATTTGAAGATAAATCGTGTGTTTCGCATGGATTTGAAGCTAACTCGTTAGTTTCGCATGCAGTTGTAGCTAAATAATGTACATCACAAGTATTTGTAGCCAAACCATTTTTTTCGCATGGATTTGTAGCTACGCCTTCTACTTCGCATTCATTTGAAGCTAAATCATTTGTTTCGCATGGATATGAATCTAAGCCTTGTCCTTCGAATTGATTTGAAGCTAAATCATATGTGTCGCATGGATTTGAAGCTGAACCTACTACATCGCATTGATTTGAAACTAAATCATGTGTATCGCATGGATTTGAAGCTAAGCCTTCTACATCGCATTGATTTGAAGATAAATCGTGTGTTTCGCATGGATTTGAAGCTAACTCGTTAGTTTCGCATGCAGTTGTAGCTAAATAATGTACATCACAAGTATTTGTAGCTAAACCATTTTTTTCGCATGGATTTGTAGCTACGCCTTCTACTTCGCATTCATTTGAAGCTAAATCATTTGTTTCGCATGGATTTGAATCTAAGCCTTGTCCTTCGATTGATTTGAAGCTAAATCATGTGTTTCGTATGGATTTGAAGCTAAACCTTCTACATCGCATTGATTTTAAGCTAAATCATGTGTCTCGCATGGAGTTGAAGCTACCTCGTTTGTTCCTACAGCTTTTGAAGCTATATCACTTATATCGCAAGTATTTGAAGCTAAATCATATGTGTCGCATGGATTTGAAGCTGAACCTACTACATCGCATTGATTTGAAGCTAAATCTTGTGTATCGCATGGATTTGAAGCTAAGCCTTCTACATCGCATTGATTTGAAGCTAAATCATGTGTATCGCATGGATTTGAAGCTAACTCGTTCATTTCGCATGCAGTTGTAGCTAAATAATCTATATCACAAGTATTTGTAGCTAAACCATTTGTTTTGCATGGATTTAAAGCTTAGCCTTCTACTTCGCTTTGATTTGAAGCTAAATCATTTGTTTCGCATGGAATTGAAGCTACCTCGTTTGTTCCTCCTGCATTTGAAACTATATCACTTATATCGCATGGATTTGAAGCTGAACCAACTACATCGCATTGATTTGAAGCTAAATCATGTGTATCGCATGGATTTGATGCTAACTCGTTTGTTTCGCATGCAGTTGTAGCTTAATAATGTATATCACAAGTATTTGTAGCTAAACCATTTTTATCGCATGGATTTGAAGCTACGCCTTCTACTTCGTATTGATTTGAAGCTAAATCATTTGTTTCGCATGGAATTGAAGCTACCTCGTTTGTTCCTCCTGGTTTTGAAGCTATATGATTTATATTGCATGGATTTGAAGCTGAACCTACTACATCGCATTGATTTGAAGCTAAATCTTGTGTATCGCATGGATTTGAAGCAAACCATCTACATCGCATTGATTTGAAGCTTAATCATGCGTTTCGCATGGATTTGATGCTAACTCGTTTGTTTCGCATGCTTTTGTAGCTATATAATGGATATCACAAGTATTTGTAGCTAAACCATTTGTTTCGCATGAACTTGAAGCTAAGCCTACTACTTCGAATTGATTTGAAGCTAAATCATTTGTTCCGCATGGAATTGAAGCTACCTCGTTTGTTGCTCCAGCTTTTGAAGCTGTATCACTTATATCGCAAGTATTTGAAGCTAAATCATATAGGTCGTATGAATTTGAACCAGAACCTTCTACATCGCAATGATTTGAAGCTAAATCTAGTATATCGCATGGATTTGAAGCTAAACCTTCTACATCGCATTGATTTGCAGCTAAATCATTTGTTTCGCGTGGATTTGAAGCTAATCCTTCTCCATCGCATTGATTTGCAGCTAAATCATGTGTTTCGCATGGATTTGAAGCTAACTCATTCGTTGCGCATGCAGTTAAATCTAAATAACGTATATCACAAGTATTTGAAGCTAAACCATTTGATTCGAATGGATTTGAAGCTAAGCCTTCTACTTCGCATTAATTGGAGGTTAAATCACGTGTTTTGCATGGATTTGAAGCTAAACCTTCTACGTCGCATTGATTTGAAGCTAAATCATGTGTTTCGCATGCAGTTCAAGCTAAATCATGTTTTTCAGAAGTATTTGAAGATGAACCATTTGAATCGCACTGATTTGAACCCGAGCCTTCTACTTCGCACTGATTTGCAGCTAAATAATGTGTTTCGCATGGATGTGAAGCTAAACCTTCTACATCGCATTGATTTGAAGCTAAATCTAGTGTATCGCACGGATTTGAATCTAAACCTTATACATCGCATTGATTTGCAGCTAAATCATGTGTATCGCATGGATTTGAAGCTAAGCCTTCTACATCGCATTGATTTGAAGCTAAATCATGTGTATCGCATGGATTTGAAGCTAAATCATGTGTATCGCATGGATTTGAAGCTAACTCGTTCGTTTCGCACGCATTTGTAGCTAAATACTGTATATCACAAGTATTTGTAGCTAATCCATTTGTTTTGCATGGATTTAAAGCTTAGCCTTCTACTTCGCATTGATTTGAAGCTAAATCATTTGTTTCGCATGGAATTGAAGCTACCTCGTTTGTTCCTCCTGCATTTGAAGCAATATCACTTATATCGCATGGATTTGAAGCTGAACCTACTACATCGCATTGATTTGAAGCTAAATCTTGTATATCGCATGGATTTAATGCTAACTCGTTCGTTGCGCATGCAGTTAAATCTAAATAACGTATATCACAAGTATTTGTAGCTAAACCATTTGTTTTGCATGGATTTAAAGCTTAGCCTTCTACTTCGCATTGATTTGAAGCTAAATCATTTGTTTCGCATGGAATTGAAGCTACCTCGTTTGTTCCTCCTGCATTTGAAGCTATATCACTTATATCGCATGGATTTGAAGCTGAACCTACTACATCGCATTGATTTGAAGCTAAATCTTGTGTATCGCATGGATTTGAAGAAAACCATCTTCATCGCATTGATTTGAAGCTTAAACATGTGTTTCGCATGGATTTGATGCTAACTCGTTTGTTTCGCATGCAGTTGTAGCTAAATAATGTATATCACAAGTATTTGTAGCTAAACCATTTATTTCCCATGAATTTGAAGCTAAGCCTTCTACTTCGCATTGATTTGAAGCTAAATCATTTGTTTCGCATGGAATTGAAGCTACCTCGCTTGTTCCTCCAGCTTTTGAAGCTATATCATTTATACCGGAAGTATTTGATGCTAAATCATATGTGTCGTACGGATTTGAAGTAGAACCTTCCACATCGCATTGATTTGAAGCTAAATCTAGTGTATCGCATGGATTTGAAGCTAAACCTTCTACATCGCATTGATTGGCAGCAAAAATCATGTGTTTTGCATGGATTTGAAGCTATCTCGTTCGTTCCGCATGCAGTTAAATCTAAATAACGTATATCACAATTATTTGAAGCTAAACCATTTGATTCGCATGGATATGAAGCTAAGCCTTCTACTTCGCATTCATTTGAAACTAAATCATTTCCTTCGCATGGATTTGAATCTAAGCCTTGTCCTTCGAATTGATTTGAAGCTAAATCATGTGTTTCGTATGGATTTGAAGCTAAACCTCCTACATCGCATTGATTTGAAGTTAAACCTTCTATATTCTATTGATTTGAAGCTAAACCTTCAACCTCTTATTGATTTGAAGCTAAACCTTCTACATCGCATTGATTTGAAGATAAATCGTGTGATTCGCATGGATTTGAAGCTAACTCGGTAGTTTCGCATGCAGTTGTAGCTAAATAATGAATATCTCAAGTATTTGTAGCTAAACCATTTGTTTCGCATCGATTTAAGCTACTCCTTCTACTTCGCATTGATTTGTAGCTAAACCATTTGTTTCCCATGAATTTGAAGCTAAGCCTTCTACTTCGCATTGATTTGAAGCTAAATCATGTGTCTCGCATGGAATTGAAGCTACCTCGTTTGTTCCTACAGCTTTTGAAGCTATATCACTTATATCACAAGTATTTGAAGCTAAATCATGTGTATCGCATGGATTTGAAGCTAACTCGTTTGTTTCGCATGCAGTTGTAGCTAAATAATGTATATCACAAGTATTTGTAGCTAAACCATTTGTTTTGCATGGATTTGAAGCTAAACCTTCTTCATCGCATTGATTTGAAGCTAAATCATTTGTTTCGCATGGAATTGAAGCTACCTCGTTTGTTCCTCCTGCATTTGAAGCTATATCACTTATATCGCATGGATTTGAAGCTGAACCTACTACATCGCATTGATTTGAAGCTAAATCTTGTGTATCGCAATGATTTAATGCTAACTCGTTCGTTGCGCATGCAGTTAAATCTAAATAACGTATATCACAAGTATTTGAAGCTAAACCATTTGATTCGCATGGATTTGAAGCTAAGCCTTCTATTTCGCATTAATTGGAAGTTAAATCACGTGTTTTGCATGGATTTGAAGCTAAACCTTCTACATCGCATTGATTTTAAGCTAAATCATGTGTCTCGCATGGAATTGAAGCTACCTCGTTTGTTCCTACAGCTTTTGAAGCTATATCACTTATATCGCAAGTATTTGAAGCTAAATCATATGTGTCGCATGGATTTGAAGCTGAACCTACTACATCGCATTGATTTGAAGCTAAATCTTGTGTTTCGTATGGATTTGAAGCTAAACCTTCTACATCGCATTGATTTTAAGCTAAATCTTGTGTATCGCATGGATTTGAAGCAAACCATCTACATCGCATTGATTTGAAGCTTAATCATGTGTTTCGCATGGATTTGATGCTATCTCGTTTGTTTCGCATGCAGTTGTAGCTATATAATGTATATCACAAGTATTTGTAGCTAAACCATTTGCTTCGCATGAATTTGAAGCTAAGCCTTCTACTTCGCATTGATTTGAAGCTAAATCACTTGTTTCGCATGGAATTGAAGCTACCTCGTTTGTTCCTCCAGCTTTTGAAGCTGTACCACTTATATCGCAAGTATTTGAAGCTAAATCATTTGTTTCGCATGGAATTGAAACTACCTCGTTTGTTCCTCCTGCTTTTGTAGCTGTATCACTTATATCGCAAGTATTTGAAGCTAAATCATATGTGTCGAATGAATTTGAAGCAGAACCTTCTACATCGCATTGTTTTGAAGCTAAATCTTGTGTATCGCATGGATTTGAAGCTAAGCCTTCTACATCGCATTGATTTGAAGATAAATCGTGTGTTTCGCATGGATTTGAAGCTAACTCGTTAGTTTCGCATGCAGTTGTAGCTAATTAATGTATATCACAAGTATTTGTGGCTAAACCATTTTTTTCGCATGGATTTGTAGCTACGCCTTCTACTTCGCATTGATTTGAAGCTAAATCATTTGTTTCGCATGTAATTGAAGCTACCTCGTTTGTTCCTCCTGCTTTTGAAGCTATATGATTTATATTGCATGGATTTGAAGCTGAACCTACTACATCGCATTGATTTGAAGCTAAATCTTGTGTATCGCATGGATTTGAAGCAAACCAACTACATCGCATTAATTTGAAGCTTAATCATGTGTTTAAGCCTTGGCCTTCGAATTGATTTGAAGCTAAATCATATGTTTCGTATGGATTTGAAGCTAAACCTTCTACATCGCATTGATTTTAAGCTAAATCATGTATCTCGCATGGAATTGAAGCTACCTCGTTTGTTCCTACAGCTTTTGAAGCTATATCACTTATATCGCAAGTATTTGAAGCTAAATCATATGTGTCGCATGGATTTGAAGCTGAACCTACTACATCGCATTGATTTGAAACTAAATCATGTGTATCGCATGGATTTGAAGCTAAGCCTTCTACATCGCATTGATTTGAAGATAAATCGTGTGTTTCGCATGGATTTGAAGCTAACTCGTTAGTTTCGCATGCAGTTGTAGCTAAATAATGTACATCACAAGTATTTGTAGCTAAACCATTTTTTTCGCATGGATTTGTAGCTACGCCTTCTACTTCGCATTCATTTGAAGCTAAATCATTTGTTTCGCATGGATTTGAATCTAAGCCTTGTCCTTCGATTGATTTGAAGCTAAATCATGTGTTTCGTATGGATTTGAAGCTAAACCTTCTACATCGCATTGATTTTAAGCTAAATCATGTGTCTCGCATGGAGTTGAAGCTACCTCGTTTGTTCCTACAGCTTTTGAAGCTATATCACTTATATCGCAAGTATTTGAAGCTAAATCATATGTGTCGCATGGATTTGAAGCTGAACCTACTACATCGCATTGATTTGAAGCTAAATCTTGTGTATCGCATGGATTTGAAGCTAAGCCTTCTACATCGCATTGATTTGAAGCTAAATCATGTGTATCGCATGGATTTGAAGCTAACTCGTTCATTTCGCATGCAGTTGTAGCTAAATAATCTATATCACAAGTATTTGTAGCTAAACCATTTGTTTTGCATGGATTTAAAGCTTAGCCTTCTACTTCGCTTTGATTTGAAGCTAAATCATTTGTTTCGCATGGAATTGAAGCTACCTCGTTTGTTCCTCCTGCATTTGAAACTATATCACTTATATCGCATGGATTTGAAGCTGAACCAACTACATCGCATTGATTTGAAGCTAAATCATGTGTATCGCATGGATTTGATGCTAACTCGTTTGTTTCGCATGCAGTTGTAGCTTAATAATGTATATCACAAGTATTTGTAGCTAAACCATTTTTATCGCATGGATTTGAAGCTACGCCTTCTACTTCGTATTGATTTGAAGCTAAATCATTTGTTTCGCATGGAATTGAAGCTACCTCGTTTGTTCCTCCTGGATTTGAAGCTATATGATTTATATTGCATGGATTTGAAGCTGAACCTACTACATCGCATTGATTTGAAGCTAAATCTTGTGTATCGCATGGATTTGAAGCAAACCATCTACATCGCATTGATTTGAAGCTTAATCATGCGTTTCGCATGGATTTGATGCTAACTCGTTTGTTTCGCATGCTTTTGTAGCTATATAATGGATATCACAAGTATTTGTAGCTAAACCATTTGTTTCGCATGAACTTGAAGCTAAGCCTACTACTTCGAATTGATTTGAAGCTAAATCATTTGTTCCGCATGGAATTGAAGCTACCTCGTTTGTTGCTCCAGCTTTTGAAGCTGTATCACTTATATCGCAAGTATTTGAAGCTAAATCATATAGGTCGTATGAATTTGAACCAGAACCTTCTACATCGCAATGATTTGAAGCTAAATCTAGTATATCGCATGGATTTGAAGCTAAACCTTCTACATCGCATTGATTTGCAGCTAAATCATTTGTTTCGCGTGGATTTGAAGCTAATCCTTCTCCATCGCATTGATTTGCAGCTAAATCATGTGTATCGCATGGATTTGAAGCTAACTCATTCGTTGCGCATGCAGTTAAATCTAAATAACGTATATCACAAGTATTTGAAGCTAAACCATTTGATTCGAATGGATTTGAAGCTAAGCCTTCTACTTCGCATTAATTGGAGGTTAAATCACGTGTTTTGCATGGATTTGAAGCTAAACCTTCTACGTCGCATTGATTTGAAGCTAAATCATGTGTTTCGCATGCAGTTCAAGCTAAATCATGTTTTTCAGAAGTATTTGAAGATGAACCATTTGAATCGCACTGATTTGAACCCGAGCCTTCTACTTCGCACTGATTTGCAGCTAAATAATGTGTTTCGCATGGTTTTGAAGCTAAACCTTCTACATCGCATTGATTTGAAGCTAAATCTAGTGTATCGCACGGATTTGAATCTAAACCTTATACATCGCATTGATTTGCAGCTAAATCATGTGTATCGCATGGATTTGAAGCTAAGCCTTCTACATCGCATTGATTTGAAGCTAAATCATGTGTATCGCATGGATTTGAAGCTAAATCATGTGTATCGCATGGATTTGAAGCTAACTCGTTCGTTTCGCACGCATTTGTAGCTAAATACTGTATATCACAAGTATTTGTAGCTAATCCATTTGTTTTGCATGGATTTAAAGCTTAGCCTTCTACTTCGCATTGATTTGAAGCTAAATCATTTGTTTCGCATGGAATTGAAGCTACCTCGTTTGTTCCTCCTGCATTTGAAGCAATATCACTTATATCGCATGGATTTGAAGCTGAACCTACTACATCGCATTGATTTGAAGCTAAATCTTGTATATCGCATGGATTTAATGCTAACTCGTTCGTTGCGCATGCAGTTAAATCTAAATAACGTATATCACAAGTATTTGTAGCTAAACCATTTGTTTTGCATGGATTTAAAGCTTAGCCTTCTACTTCGCATTGATTTGAAGCTAAATCATTTGTTTCGCATGGAATTGAAGCTACCTCGTTTGTTCCTCCTGCATTTGAAGCTATATCACTTATATCGCATGGATTTGAAGCTGAACCTACTACATCGCATTGATTTGAAGCTAAATCTTGTGTATCGCATGGATTTGAAGAAAACCATCTTCATCGCATTGATTTGAAGCTTAAACATGTGTTTCGCATGGATTTGATGCTAACTCGTTTGTTTCGCATGCAGTTGTAGCTAAATAATGTATATCACAAGTATTTGTAGCTAAACCATTTATTTCCCATGAATTTGAAGCTAAGCCTTCTACTTCGCATTGATTTGAAGCTAAATCATTTGTTTCGCATGGAATTGAAGCTACCTCGCTTGTTCCTCCAGCTTTGAAGCTATATCATTTATACCGGAAGTATTTGATGCTAAATCATATGTGTCGTACGGATTTGAAGTAGAACCTTCCACATCGCATTGATTTGAAGCTAAATCTAGTGTATCGCATGGATTTGAAGCTAAACCTTCTACATCGCATTGATTGGCAGCAAAAATCATGTGTTTTGCATGGATTTGAAGCTATCTCGTTCGTTCCGCATGCAGTTAAATCTAAATAACGTATATCACAATTATTTGAAGCTAAACCATTTGATTCGCATGGATATGAAGCTAAGCCTTCTACTTCGCATTCATTTGAAACTAAATCATTTCCTTCGCATGGATTTGAATCTAAGCCTTGTCCTTCGAATTGATTTGAAGCTAAATCATGTGTTTCGTATGGATTTGAAGCTAAACCTCCTACATCGCATTGATTTGAAGTTAAACCTTCTATATTCTATTGATTTGAAGCTAAACCTTCAACCTCTTATTGATTTGAAGCTAAACCTTCTACATCGCATTGATTTGAAGATAAATCGTGTGATTCGCATGGATTTGAAGCTAACTCGGTAGTTTCGCATGCAGTTGTAGCTAAATAATGAATATCTCAAGTATTTGTAGCTAAACCATTTGTTTCGCATCGATTTAAGCTACTCCTTCTACTTCGCATTGATTTGTAGCTAAACATTTGTTTCCCATGAATTTGAAGCTAAGCCTTCTACTTCGCATTGATTTGAAGCTAAATCATGTGTCTCGCATGGAATTGAAGCTACCTCGTTTGTTCCTACAGCTTTTGAAGCTATATCACTTATATCACAAGTATTTGAAGCTAAATCATGTGTATCGCATGGATTTGAAGCTAACTCGTTTGTTTCGCATGCAGTTGTAGCTATATAATGTATATCACAAGTATTTGTAGCTAAACCATTTGCTTTGCATGGATTTGAAGCTAAACCTTCTTCATCGCATTGATTTGAAGCTAAATCATTTGTTTCGCATGGAATTGAAGCTACCTCGTTTGTTCCTCCAGCTTTTGAAGCTGTACCACTTATATCGCAAGTATTTGAAGCTAAATCATTTGTTTCGCATGGAATTGAAACTACCTCGTTTGTTCCTCCTGCTTTTGTAGCTGTATCACTTATATCGCAAGTATTTGAAGCTAAATCATATGTGTCGAATGAATTTGAAGCAGAACCTTCTACATCGCATTGTTTTGAAGCTAAATCTAGTGTATCGCATGGATTTGAAGCTAAGCCTTCTACATCGCATTGATTTGAAGATAAATCGTGTGTTTCGCATGGATTTGAAGCTAACTCGTTAGTTTCGCATGCAGTTGTAGCTAAATAATGTATATCACAAGTATTTGTAGCTAAACCATTTTTTTCGCATGGATTTGTAGCTACGCCTTCTACTTCGCATTGATTTGAAGCTAAATCATTTGTTTCGCATGTAATTGAAGCTACCTCGTTTGTTCCTCCTGCTTTTGAAGCTATATGATTTATATTGCATGGATTTGAAGCTGAACCTACTACATCGCATTGATTTGAAGCTAAATCTTGTGTATCGCATGGATTTGAAGCAAACCAACTACATCGCATTAATTTGAAGCTTAATCATGTGTTTAAGCCTTGGCCTTCGAATTGATTTGAAGCTAAATCATATGTTTCGTATGGATTTGAAGCTAAACCTTCTACATCGCATTGATTTTAAGCTAAATCATGTATCTCGCATGGAATTGAAGCTACCTCGTTTGTTCCTACAGCTTTTGAAGCTATATCACTTATATCGCAAGTATTTGAATCTAAATCATATGTGTCGCATGGATTTGAAGCTGAACCTACTACATCGCATTGATTTGAAACTAAATCATGTGTATCGCATGGATTTGAAGCTAAGCCTTCTACATCGCATTGATTTGAAGATAAATCGTGTGTTTCGCATGGATTTGAAGCTAACTCGTTAGTTTCGCATGCAGTTGTAGCTAAATAATGTACATCACAAGTATTTGTAGCTAAACCATTTTTTTCGCATGGATTTGTAGCTACGCCTTCTACTTCGCATTCATTTGAAGCTAAATCATTTGTTTCGCATGGATTTGAATCTAAGCCTTGTCCTTCGATTGATTTGAAGCTAAATCATGTGTTTCGTATGGATTTGAAGCTAAACCTTCTACATCGCATTGATTTTAAGCTAAATCATGTGTCTCGCATGGAGTTGAAGCTACCTCGTTTGTTCCTACAGCTTTTGAAGCTATATCACTTATATCGCAAGTATTTGAAGCTAAATCATATGTGTCGCATGGATTTGAAGCTGAACCTACTACATCGCATTGATTTGAAGCTAAATCTTGTGTATCGCATGGATTTGAAGCTAAGCCTTCTACATCGCATTGATTTGAAGCTAAATCATGTGTATCGCTTGGATTTGAAGCTAACTCGTTCATTTCGCATGCAGTTGTAGCTAAATAATCTATATCACAAGTATTTGTAGCTAAACCATTTGTTTTGCATGGATTTAAAGCTTAGCCTTCTACTTCGCTTTGATTTGAAGCTAAATCATTTGTTTCGCATGGAATTGAAGCTACCTCGTTTGTTCCTCCTGCATTTGAAACTATATCACTTATATCGCATGGATTTGAAGCTGAACCAACTACATCGCATTGATTTGAAGCTAAATCATGTGTATCGCATGGATTTGATGCTAACTCGTTTGTTTCGCATGCAGTTGTAGCTTAATAATGTATATCACAAGTATTTGTAGCTAAACCATTTTTATCGCATGGATTTGAAGCTACGCCTTCTACTTCGTATTGATTTGAAGCTAAATCATTTGTTTCGCATGGAATTGAAGCTACCTCGTTTGTTCCTCCTGGATTTGAAGCTATATGATTTATATTGCATGGATTTGAAGCTGAACCTACTACATCGCATTGATTTGAAGCTAATCTTGTGTATCGCATGGATTTGAAGCAAACCATCTACATCGCATTGATTTGAAGCTTAATCATGCGTTTCGCATGGATTTGATGCTAACTCGTTTGTTTCGCATGCTTTTGTAGCTATATAATGGATATCACAAGTATTTGTAGCTAAACCATTTGTTTCGCATGAACTTGAAGCTAAGCCTACTACTTCGAATTGATTTGAAGCTAAATCATTTGTTCCGCATGGAATTGAAGCTACCTCGTTTGTTGCTCCAGCTTTTGGAGCTGTATCACTTATATCGCAAGTATTTGAAGCTAAATCATATAGGTCGTATGAATTTGAACCAGAACCTTCTACATCGCAATGATTTGAAGCTAAATCTAGTATATCGCATGGATTTGAAGCTAAACCTTCTACATCGCATTGATTTGCAGCTAAATCATTTGTTTCGCGTGGATTTGAAGCTAATCCTTCTCCATCGCATTGATTTGCAGCTAAATCATGTGTTTCGCATGGATTTGAAGCTAACTCATTCGTTGCGCATGCAGTTAAATCTAAATAACGTATATCACAAGTATTTGAAGCTAAACCATTTGATTCGAATGGATTTGAAGCTAAGCCTTCTACTTCGCATTAATTGGAGGTTAAATCACGTGTTTTGCATGGATTTGAAGCTAAACCTTCTACGTCGCATTGATTTGAAGCTAAATCATGTGTTTCGCATGCAGTTCAAGCTAAATCATGTTTTTCAGAAGTATTTGAAGATGAACCATTTGAATCGCACTGATTTGAACCCGAGCCTTCTACTTCGCACTGATTTGCAGCTAAATAATGTGTTTCGCATGGATTTGAAGCTAAACCTTCTACATCGCATTGATTTGAAGCTAAATCTAGTGTATCGCACGGATTTGAATCTAAACCTTATACATCGCATTGATTTGCAGCTAAATCATGTG
>NW_027477921.1:0-50876 GCF_051020955.1 Megalopta genalis
AATCCATGCGAAACACATTATTTAGGTGCAAATCAGTGCGAAGTAGAAGGCTCAGGTTCAAAGCCATGCGATTCAAATGGTTCATCTTCAAATACTTGTGAAAGACATGATTTAGCTTCAACTGCATGCGAAACAAAGGGGTTACCTCAAATCCACGCGAAACACATGATTTAGCTTCAAATCAATGTGATGTAGAAGGCTTAGTTTCAAATCCATGCAAAACACGTGATTTATGAACGAATCAATGCGAAGTAGAAGGCTTAGCTTCAAATCCATGCGAAACAAATGGTTTAGCTTCACATACTAGCGATATAAATGATACAGCTTCAAATACAGGAGAAACAAACGAGTTAGCTTCAAATCCATGCAAAACACACGATTTAGCTTTAATTCAAAGCCAAGTAGAAGGCTTAGCTTCTAATACATGCGAAACAAATGGTTTAGCTTCAAATACTTGTGATATACGTGATTCAGTTTCAACTGCATGCGAAACGAACGAGTTAGCTTCAAATCTACGCGAAACACATGAATTGGTTCAAATGAATGCGATGTAGAAGGTTTAGCTTCAAATCCAAGCGAAACACATGATTTAGCTTCAAATACTTGCGATATAAGTGAGGTAGATTCAACTGCAGGCGAAATGAACGAGTTAGCTTCAAATCCATGCGAAACACATGATTTAGCTGCAAATCAATGCGTTGTAGGAGGTTTAGCGTCAAATCCATGCGATACACTAGATTAAGCTTCAAATCAATGCGATGTAGAAGGTTTAGCTTCAAATCCAAGCGAAACACATGATTTAGCTTCAAATACTTGCGATATAAGTGATATAGTTTCAAATGCAGGCGAAAGGAACGAGTTAGCTTCAAATCAATGCGAAACACATGATTCAGCTGCAAATCAATGCGATGTAGAAGGTTTAGATTCAAATCCATGCCAAACACATGATTTAGCTTCAAATCCATGGGATGTAGAAGGTTTAGCTTCAAATCCATGCGAAACACATTATTTAGGTGTAAATCTGTGCGAAGTAGAAGGCTCAGGTTCAAAGCCATGCGATTTAAATGGTTCATCTTCAAATACTTGTGAAAGACATGATTTAGCTTCAATTGCATGCGAAACAAACGAGTTAGCTTCAAATCCATACGAAACACATGATTTAGCTTCAAATCAATGCGAAGTAGAAGGTTTAGATTCAAATGCGTGCGAAACAAATGATTTTGGCATCAAATACTTGCGATATAAATGATATAGCTTCAAATGCAGGCGACACAAACGAGTTAGCTTCAAATCCGGGCGAAACACATGATTTAGCTTCAAATCCAAGCGAAACACATGATTTATCTTCAAATCAATGCGATGTAAAAGGTTTAGCTTCAAATCTGTGCGAAACAAATGATTTAGCACAAATACTTGCGATATAAGGGATATAGCTTCAGATGCAGGCGAAACGAACGAGTTAGCTTCAAATCCATACGAAACACATGATTTAGCTTCAAATGAATGCGAAGTAGAAGGTTTAGATTCAAATGCGTACGAAACAAATGATTTTGACATCAAATACTTGCGATATAAATGATATAGCTTCAAATGCAGGCGACACAAACGAGTTAGCTTCAAATCCATGCGAAACACATGATTCAGCTGCAAATTAATGCTATGTAGAAGGCTTAGATTCAAATCCATGCAAAACACGTGATTTAGGATCCAATCAATGCGAAGTAGAAGGCTTAGCTTCAAATCCATGCGAGACAAATGCTTTAGCTTCAAATACTTGCGATATAAATGATATAGCTTCAAATACAGCAGAAACAAACGAGTTATCTTCAAATCCATGCAAAACACACGATTTAGCTTCAATTCAATGCCAAGTAGAAGGCTTAGCTTCAAATCCATGCGAATGAATTGTTTAGCTGCAAATACATGTGATATACATGATTTAGTTTCAACTGCATGCGAAACAACGAGTTACCTTCAAATCCACGCGAAACACATAATTTAGCTTCAAATCAATGCGAAGTAGCAGGTTTAGATTCAAATCCATGCGAAACACATGATTTAGCTTCAAATACTTGCGATATAAGTGATATAGTTTCAAATGCAGGCGAAACGAACGAGTTAGCACGCAAACCCATGCGAAACAAATGATTCAGCTGCAAATCAATGCGATGTAGAAGGTTTAGCTTCAAATCCATGCCAAACACATGATTTAGCTTCAAATCCATGGGATGTAGAAGGTTTAGATTCAAATCCATGCGAAACACATTATTTTGGTGCAAATCAGTGCGAAGTAGAAGGCTCAGGTTCAAAGCCATGCGATTCAAATGGTTCATCTTCAAATACTTGTGAAAGACATGATTTAGCTTCAACTGCATGCGAAACAAAGGGGTTACCTTCAAATCCACGCGAGACACATGATTTAGCTTCAAATCAATGTGATGTAGAAGGCTTAGTTTCAAATCCATGCAAAACACGTGATTTAGGATCGAATCAATGCGAAGTAGAAGGCTTAGCTTCTAATACATGCGAAACAAATGGTTTAGCTTCAAATACTAGCGATATAAATGATACAGCTTCAAATACAGGAGAAACAAACGAGTTAGCTTCAAATCCATGCAAAACACACGATTTAGCTTCAATTCAAAGCAAAGTAGAAGGCTTAGCTTCTAATACATACGAAACAAATGGTTTAGCTTCAAATACTTGTGATATACATGATTCAGTTTCAACTGCATGCGAAACGAACGAGTTTGCTTCAAATCCATTCGAAACACAATATTTAGCGTCAAATCAATGCGAAGTAGAAGGCAGAGCTTCAAATCCATGCGATACAAATGGTTTAGTTACAAATACTTTTGATATACATTATTTAGCTACAACTGCATGCGAAACAAACGAGATAGCTTCAACTCTACGCAAAACACATGAATTGGTTCAATTGAATGCGATGTAGAAGGTTTAGCTTCAAATCCAAGCGGAACACATGATTTAGCTTCAAATACTTGCGATATAAGTGATGTAGATTCAACTGCAGCGGAATGAACGAGTTAGCTTCGAAACCATGCGAAACACATGATTTAGCTGCAAATCAATGCGTTGTAGGAGGTTTAGCGTCAAATCCATGCGATACACTAGATTAAGCTTCAAATCAATGCGATGTAGAAGGTTTAGCTTCAAATCCAAGCGAAACACATGATTTAGCTTCAAATACTTGCGACATAAGTGATATAGTTTCAAATGCAGGCGAAACGAACGAGTTAGCTTCAAATCCATGCGAAACACATGATTCAGCTGCAAATCAATGCGATGTAGAAGGTTTAGATTCAAATCCATGCCAAACACATGATTTAGCTTCAAATCCATGGGATGTAGAAGGTTTAGCTTCAAATCCATGCGAAACAAATTATTTAGGTGTAAATCTGTGCGAAGTAGAAGGCTCAGGTTCAAAGCCATGCGATTTAAATGGTTCATCTTCAAATACTTGTGAAAGACATGATTTAGCTTCAATTGCATGCGAAACAAACGAGTTAGCTTCAAATCCATACGAAACACATGATTTAGCTTCAAATCAATGCGAAGTAGAAGGTTTAGATTCAAATGCGTGCGAAACAAATGATTTTGGCATCAAATACTTGCGATATAAATGATATAGCTTCAAATGCAGGCGACACAAACGAGTTAGCTTCAAAACCATGCGAAACACATGATTTAGCTTCAAATCCAAGCGAAACACATGATTTATCTTCAAATCAATGCGATGTAAAAGGTTTAGCTTCAAATCTGTGCGAAACAAATGATTTAGCACAAATACTTGCGATATAAGGGATATAGCTTCAGATGCAGGCAAAACGAACGAGTTAGCTTCAAATCCATACGAAACACATGATTTAGCTTCAAATCAATGCGAAGTAGAAGGTTTAGATTCAAATGCGTGCGAAACAAATGATTTTGGCATCAAATACTTGCGATATAAATGATATAGCTTCAAATGCAGGCGACACAAACGAGTTAGCTTCAAATCCATGCGAAACACATGATTCAGCTGCAAATTAATGCTATGTAGAAGGCTTAGATTCAAATCCATGCAAAACACGTGATTTAGGATCCAATCAATGCGAAGTAGAAGGCTTAGCTTCAAATCCATGCGAGACAAATGCTTTAGCTTCAAATACTTGCGATATAAATGATATAGCTTCAAATACAGCAGAAACAAACGAGTTAGCTTGAAATCCATGCAAAACACACGATTTAGCTTCAATTCAATGCCAAGTAGAAGGCTTAGCTTCAAATCCATGCGAATGAATTGTTTAGCTGCAAATACATGTGATATACATGATTTAGTTTCAACTGCATGCGAAACAACGAGTTACCTTCAAATCCACGCGAAACACATAATTTAGCTTCAAATCAATGCGAAGTAGCAGGTTTAGATTCAAATCCATGCGAAACACATGATTTAGCTTCAAATATTTGCGATATAAGTGATATAGTTTCAAATGCAGGCGAAACGAACGAGTTAGCACGCAAATCCATGCGAAACACATGATTCAGCTGCAAATCAATGCGATGTAGAAGGTTTAGCTTCAAATCCATGCCAAACACATGATTTAGCTTCAAATCCATGGGATGTAGAAGGTTTAGATTCAAATCCATGCGAAACACATTATTTTGGTGCAAATCAGTGCGAAGTAGAAGGCTCAGGTTCAAAGCCATGCGATTCAAATGGTTCATCTTCAAATACTTGTGAAAGACATGATTTAGCTTCAACTGCATGCGAAACAAGGGGTTACCTTCAAATCCACGCGAAACACATGATTTAGCTTCAAATCAATGTGATGTAGAAGGCTTAGTTTCAAATCCATGCAAAACACGTGATTTAGGAACGAATCAATGCGAAGTAGAAGGCTTAGCTTCAAATCCATGCGAAACATATGGTTTAGCTTCAAATACTAGCGATATAAATGATACAGCTTTAAATAGAGGAGAAACAAACGAGTTAGCTTCAAATCCATGCAAAACACACGATTTAGCTTCAATTCAAAGCCAAGTAGAAGGCTTAGCTTCTAATACATGCGAAACAAATGGTTTAGCTTCAAATACTTGTGATATACATGATTCAGTTTCAACTGCATGCGAAACGAACGAGTTAGCTTCAAATCCATTCGAAACACAATATTTAGCGTCATATCAATGCGAGGTAGAAGGCAGAGCTTCAAATCCATGCGATACAAATGGATTAGCTACAAATAATTGTGATATACATTATTTAGCTACAACTGCATGCGAAACAAACGAGTTAGCTTCAAATCTACGCGAAACACATGAATTGGTTCAAATGAATGCGATGTAGAAGGTTTAGCTTCAAATCCAAGCGAAACACATGATTTCGCTTCAAATACTTGCGATATAAGTGATGTAGATTCAACTGCAGGCGAAATGAACGAGTTAGCTTCAAATCCATGCGAAACACATGATTTAGCTGCAAATCAATGCGTTGTAGGAGGTTTAGCGTCAAATCCATGCGATACACTAGATTAAGCTTCAAATCAATGCGATGTAGAAGGTTTAGCTTCAAATCCAAGCGAAACACATGATTTAGCTTCAAATACTTGCGATATAAGTGATATAGTTTCAAATGCAGGCGAAAGGAACGAGTTAGCGTCAAATCAATGCGAAACACATGATTCAGCTGCAAATCAATGCGATGTAGAAGGTTTAGATTCAAATCCATGCCAAACACATGATTTAGCTTCAAATCCATGGGATGTAGAAGGTTTAGCTTCAAATCCATGCGAAACACATTATTTAGTTGTAAATCTGTGCGAAGTAGAAGGCTCAGGTTCAAAGCCATGCGATTTAAATGGTTCATCTTCAAATACTTGTGAAAGACATGATTTAGCTTCAATTGCATGCGAAACAAACGAGTTAGATTCAAATCCATACGAAACACATGATTTAGCTTCAAATCAATGCGAAGCAGAAGGTTTAGATTCAAATGCGTGCGAAACAAATGATTTTGGCATCAAATACTTGCGATATAAATGATATAGCTTCAAATGCAGGCGACACAAACGAGTTAGCTTCAAATCCAAGCGAAACACATGATTTAGCTTCAGATACTTGCGATATAAGTGATATAGTTTCAAATGCAGGCGAAACGAACGAGTTAGCACGCAAATCCATGCCAAACACATGATTCAGCTGCAAATCAATGCGATGTAGAAGGTTTAGCTTCAAATCCATGCCAAACACATGATTTAGCTTCAAATCCATGGGATGTAGAAGGTTTAGATTCAAATCCATGCGAAACACATTATTTAGGTGCAAATCAGTGCGAAGTAGAAGGCTCAGGTTCAAAGCCATGCGATTCAAATGGTTCATCTTCAAATACTTGTGAAAGACATGATTTAGCTTCAACTGCATGCGAAACAAAGGGGTTACCTTCAAATCCACGCGAAACACATGATTTAGCTTCAAATCAATGTGATGTAGAAGGCTTAGTTTCAAATCCATGCAAAACACGTGATTTAGGATCGAATCAATGCGAAGTAGAAGGCTTAGCTTCTAATACATGCGAAACAAATGGTTTAGCTTCAAATACTTGTGATATACATGATTCAGTTTCAACTGCATGCGAAACGAACGAGTTAGCTTCAAATCCATTCGAAACACAATATTTAGCGTCAAATCAATGCGAAGTAGAAGGCAGAGCTTCAAATCCATGCGATACAAATGGTTTAGCTACAAATGCTTGTGATATACATTATTTAGCTACAACTGCATGCGAAACAAGCGAGTTAGCTTCAAATCTACGCGAAACACATGAATTGGTTCAACTGAATGCGATGTAGAAGGTTTAGCTTCAAATCCAAGCGAAACACATGATTTAGCTTCAAATACTTGCGATATAAGTGATGTAGATTCAACTGCAGGCGAAATGAATGAGTTAGCTTCAAATCCATGCGAAACACATGATTTAGCTGCAAATCAATGCGTTGTAGGAGGTTTAGCGTCAAATCCATGCGATACACTAGATTAAGCTTCAAATCAATGCGATGTAGAAGGTTTAGCTTCAAATCCAAGCGAAACACATGATTTAGCTTCAATTGCATGCGAAACAAACGAGTTAGCTTCAAATCCATACGAAACACATGATTTAGCTTCAAATCAATGCGAAGTAGAAGGTTTAGATTCAAATGCGTGCGAAACAAATGATTTTGGCATCAAATACTTGCGATATAAATGATATAGCTTCAAATGCAGGCGACACAAACGAGTTAGCTTCAAATCCATGCGAAACACATGATTTAGCTTCAAATCCAAGCGAAACACATGATTTATTTTCAAATCAATGCGATGTAAAAGGTTTAGCTTCAAATCTGTGCGAAACAAATGATTTAGCATCAAATACTTGCGATATAAGGGATATAGCTTCAGATGCAGGCGAAACGAACGAGTTTGCTTCAAATCCATACGAAACACATGATTTAGCTTCAAATCAATGCGAAGTAGAAGGTTTAGCTTCAAATCCGTGCGAAACAAATGATTTTGGCATCAAATACTTGCGATATAAGTGATATAGCTTCAATGCTGGCCAAACAAACGAGTTTGCTTCAAATCCATGAGAAACACATGATTTAGCTTCAAATCCATGCGAAACAAATGGTTGAGCTACAAATAATTGTGACAGACATGATTTAGCTTCAACTGCATTCGAAACAAACGAGTTACCTTCAAATCCACGCGAAACACATGATTTAGCTTCAAATCAGTGCGAAGTAGAAGGCTTAGCTTCAAATCCATGCGAATCTAATGGTTCGGCTTCAAATACTTGTGAAATGCATGATTTAGCTTCAACTGCATACGAAACAACGAGTTACCTTCAAATCCACGCGAAACACATAATTTAGCTTCAAATCAATGCGAAGTAGCAGGTTTAGATTCAAATCCATGCGAAACACATGATTTAGCTTCAAATACTTGCGATATAAGTGATATAGTTTCAAATGCAGCGAAACGAACGAGTTAGCACGCAAATCCATGCGAAACACATTATTCAGCTGCAAATCAATGCGATGTAGAAGGTATAGCTTCAAATCCATGCCAAACACATGATTTAGCTTCAAATCCATGGGATGTAGAAGGTTTAGATTCAAATCCATGCGAAACACATTATTTAGGTGCAAATCAGTGCGAAGTAGAAGGCTCAGGTTCAAAGCCATGCGATTCAAATGGTTCATCTTCAAATACTTGTGAAAGACATGATTTAGCTTCAACTGCATGCGAAACAAAGGGGTTACCTTCAAATCCACGCGAAACACATGATTTAGCTTCAAATCAATGTGATGTAGAAGGCTTAGTTTCAAATCCATGCCAAACACGTGATTTAGGATCGAATCAATGCGAAGTAGAAGGCTTAGCTTCAAATCCATGCGAAACAAATGGTTTAGCTTCAAATACTAGCGATATAAATGATACTGCTTCAAATACAGGAGAAACAAACGAGTTAGCTTCAAATCCATGCAAAACACACGATTTAGCTTCAATTCAAAGCCAAGTAGAAGGCTTAGCTTCTAATACATGCGAAACAAATGGTTTAGCTTCAAATACTTGTGATATACATGATTCAGTTTCAACTGCATGCGAAACGAACGAGTTAGCTTCAAATCCATTCGAAACACAATATTTAGCGTCAAGTCAATGCGAAGTAGAAGGCAGAGCTTCAAATCCATGCGATACAAATGGTTTAGCTACAAATACTTGTGATATACATTATTTAGCTACAACTGCATGCGAAACAAACGAGTTAGCTTCAAATCTACGCGAAACACATGAATTGGTTCAAATGAATGCGATGTAGAAGGTTTAGCTTCAAATCCAAGCGAAACACATGATTTCGCTTCAAATACTTGCGATATAAGTGATGTAGATTCAACTGCAGGCGTAATGAACGAGTTAGCTTCAAATCCATGCGAAACACATGATTTAGCTGCAAATCAATGCGTTGTAGGAGGTTTAGCGTCAAATCCATGCGATACACTAGATTAAGCTTCAAATCAATGCGATGTAGAAGGTTTAGCTTCAAATCCAAGCGAAACACATGATTTAGCTTCAAATACTTGCGATATAAGTGATATAGTTTCAAATGCAGGCGAAAGGAACGAGTTAGCGTCAAATCAATGCGAAACACATGATTCAGCTGCAAATCAATGCGATGTAGAAGGTTTAGATTCAAATCCATGCCAAAAACATGATTTAGCTTCAAATCCATGGGATGTAGAAGGTTTAGCTTCAAATCCATGCGAAACACATTATTTAGGTGTAAATCTGTGCGAAGTAGAAGGCTCAGGTTCAAAGCCATGCGATTTAGATGGTTCATCTTCAAATACTTGTGAAAGACATGATTTAGCTTCAATTGCATGCGAAACAAACGAGTTAGATTCAAATCCATACGAAACACATGATTTAGCTTCAAATCAATGCGAAGCAGAAGGTTTAGATTCAAATGCGTGCGAAACAAATGATTTTGGCATCAAATACTTGCGATATAAATGATATAGCTTCAAATGCAGGCGACACAAACGAGTTAGCTTCAAATCCAAGCGAAACACATGATTTAGCTTCAAATACTTGCGATATAAGTGATATAGTTTCAAATGCAGGCGAAACGAACGAGTTAGCACGCAAATCCATGCGAAACACATGATTCAGCTGCAAATCAATGCGATGTAGAAGGTTTAGCTTCAAATCCATGCCAAACACATGATTTAGCTTCAAATCCATGGGATGTAGAAGGTTTAGATTCAAATCCATGCGAAACACATTATTTAGGTGCAAATCAGTGCGAAGTAGAAGGCTCAGGTTCAAAGCCATGCGATTCAAATGGTTCATCTTCAAATACTTGTGAAAGACATGATTTAGCTTCAACTGCATGCGAAACAAAGGGGTTACCTTCAAATCCACGCGAAACACATGATTTAGCTTCAAATCAATGTGATGTAGAAGGCTTAGTTTCAAATCCATGCAAAACACGTGATTTAGGATCGAATCAATGCGAAGTAGAAGGCTTAGCTTCTAATACATGCGAAACAAATGGTTTAGCTTCAAATACTTGTGATATACATGATTCAGTTTCAACTGCATGCGAAACGAACGAGTTAGCTTCAAATCCATTCGAAACACAATATTTAGCGTCAAATCAATGCGAAGTAGAAGGCAGAGCTTCAAATCCATGCGATACAAATGGTTTAGCTACAAATACTTGTGATATACATTATTTAGCTACAACTGCATGCGAAACAAACGAGTTAGCTTCAAATCTACGCGAAACACATGAATTGGTTCAAATGAATGCGATGTAGAAGGTTTAGCTTCAAATCCAAGCGAAACACATGATTTAGCTTCAAATACTTGCGATATAAGTGATGTAGATTCAACTGCAGGCGAAATGAATGAGTTAGCTTCAAATCCATGCGAAACACATGATTTAGCTGCAAATCAATGCGTTGTAGGAGGTTTAGCGTCAAATCCATGCGATACACTAGATTAAGCTTCAAATCAATGCGATGTAGAAGGTTTAGCTTCAAATCCAAGCGAAACACATGATTTAGCTTCAATTGCATGCGAAACAAACGAGTTAGCTTCAAATCCATACGAAACACATGATTTAGCTTCAAATCAATGCGAAGTAGAAGGTTTAGATTCAAATGCGTGCGAAACAAATGATTTTGGCATCAAATACTTGCGATATAAATGATATAGCTTCAAATGCAGGCGACACAAACGAGTTAGCTTCAAATCCATGCGAAACACATGATTTAGCTTCAAATCCAAGCGAAACACATGATTTATTTTCAAATCAATGCGATGTAAAAGGTTTAGCTTCAAATCTGTGCGAAACAAATGATTTAGCATCAAATACTTGCGATATAAGGGATATAGCTTCAGATGCAGGCGAAACGAACGAGTTTGCTTCAAATCCATACGAAACACATGATTTAGCTTCAAATCAATGCGAAGTAGAAGGTTTAGCTTCAAATCCGTGCGAAACAAATGATTTTGGCATCAAATACTTGCGATATAAGTGATATAGCTTCAATGCTGGCCAAACAAACGAGTTTGCTTCAAATCCATGAGAAACACATGATTTAGCTTCAAATCCATGCGAAACAAATGGTTGAGCTACAAATAATTGTGACAGACATGATTTAGCTTCAACTGCATTCGAAACAAACGAGTTACCTTCAAATCCACGCGAAACACATGATTTAGCTTCAAATCAGTGCGAAGTAGAAGGCTTAGCTTCAAATCCATGCGAATCTAATGGTTCGGCTTCAAATACTTGTGAAATGCATGATTTAGCTTCAACTGCATACGAAACAACGAGTTACTTTCAAATCCACGCGAAACTCATAATTTAGCTTCAAATCAATGCGAAGTAGCAGGTTTAGATTCAAATCCATGCGAAACACATGATTTAGCTTCAAATACTTGCGATATAAGTGATATAGTTTCAAATGCAGGCGAAACGAACGAGTTAGCACGCAAATCCATGCGAAACACATTATTCAGCTGCAAATCAATGCGATGTAGAAGGTTTAGCTTCAAATCCATGCCAAACACATGATTTAGCTTCAAATCCATGGGATGTAGAAGGTTTAGATTCAAATCCATGCGAAACACATTATTTAGGTGCAAATCAGTGCGAAGTAGAAGGCTCAGGTTCAAAGCCATGCGATTCAAATGGTTCATCTTCAAATACTTGTGAAAGACATGATTTAGCTTCAACTGCATGCGAAACAAAGGGGTTACCTTCAAATCCACGCGAAACACATGATTTAGCTTCAAATCAATGTGATGTAGAAGGCTTAGTTTCAAATCCATGCCAAACACGTGATTTAGGATCGAATCAATGCGAAGTAGAAGGCTTAGCTTCAAATCCATGCGAAACAAATGGTTTAGCTTCAAATACTAGCGATATAAATGATACTGCTTCAAATACAGGAGAAACAAACGAGTTAGCTTCAAATCCATGCAAAACACACGATTTAGCTTCAATTCAAAGCCAAGTAGAAGGCTTAGCTTCTAATACATGCGAAACAAATGGTTTAGCTTCAAATACTTGTGATATACATGATTCAGTTTCAACTGCATGCGAAACGAACGAGTTAGCTTCAAATCCATTCGAAACACAATATTTAGCGTCAAATCAATGCGAAGTAGAAGGCGGAGCTTCAAATCCATGCGATACAAATGGTTTAGCTACAAATACTTGTGATATACATTATTTAGCTACAACTGCATGCGAAACAAACGAGTTAGCTTCAAATCTACGCGAAACACATGAATTGGTTCAAATGAATGCGATGTAGAAGGTTTAGCTTCAAATCCAAGCGAAACACATGATTTAGCTTCAAATACTTGCGATATAAGTGATGTAGATTCAACTGCAGGCGAAATGAACGAGTTAGCTTCAAATCCATGCGAAACACATGATTTAGCTGCAAATCAATGCGATGTAGATGGTTTAGCTTCAAATCCATGCCAAACACATGATTTAGCTTCAAATCCATGGGATGTAGAAGGTTTAGATTCAAATCCATGCGAAACACATTATTTTGGTGCAAATCATTGCGAAGTAGAAGGCTCAGGTTCAAAGCCATGCGATTCAAATGGTTCATCTTCAAATACTTGTGAAAGACATGATTTAGCTTCAACTGCATGCGAAACAAAGGGGTTACCTTCAAATCCACGCGAAACACATGATTTAGCTTCAAATCAATGCGATGTAGAAGGCTTAGCTTCAAATCCATGCAAAACACGTGATTTAGGATCCAATCAATGCGAAATAGAAGGCTTAGCTTCAAATCCATGCGAAACAAATGGTTTAGCATCAAATACTTGCGATAAAAATGATACAGCTTCAAATACAGGAGAAACAAACGAGTTAGCTTCAAATCCATGCAAAACACACGATTTAGCTTCAATTCAAAGCCAAGTAGAAGGCTTAGCTTCTAATACATGCGAAACAAATGGTTTAGCTTCAAATACTTGTGATATACATGATTCAGTTTCAACTGCATGCGAAACGAACGAGTTAGCTTCAAATCTACGCGAAACACATGAATTGGTTCAAATCAATGCGATGTAGAAGGTTTAGCTTCAAATCCAAGCGAAACACATGATTTAGCTTCAAATACTTGCGATATAAGTGATATAGTTTCAAATGCAGGCGAAAGGAACGAGTTAGCGTCAAATCAATGCGAAACACATGATTCAGCTGCAAATCAATGCGATGTAGAAGGTTTAGATTCAAATCCATGCCAAACACATGATTTAGCTTCAAATCCATGGGATGTAGAAGGTTTAGCTTCAAATCCATGCGAAACACATTATTTAGGTGTAAATCTGTGCGAAGTAGAAGGCTCAGGTTCAAAGCCATGCGATTTAAATGGTTCATCTTCAAATACTTGTGAAAGACATGATTTAGCTTCAATTGCATGCGAAACAAACGAGTTAGCTTCAAATCCATACGAAACACATGATTTAGCTTCAAATCAATGCGAAGTAGAAGGTTTAGATTCAAATGCGTGCGAAACAAATGATTTTGGCATCAAATACTTGCGATATAAATGATATAGCTTCAAATGCAGGCGACACAAACGAGTTAGCTTCAAATCCGGGCGAAACACATGATTTAGCTTCAAATCCAAGCGAAACACATGATTTATCTTCAAATCAATGCGATGTAAAAGGTTTAGCTTCAAATCTGTGCGAAACAAATGATTTAGCACAAATACTTGCGATATAAGGGATATAGCTTCAGATGCAGGCGAAACGAACGAGTTAGCTTCAAATCCATACGAAACACATGATTTAGCTTCAAATGAATGCGAAGTAGAAGGTTTAGATTCAAATGCGTACGAAACAAATGATTTTGACATCAAATACTTGCGATATAAATGATATAGCTTCAAATGCAGGCGACACAAACGAGTTAGCTTCAAATCCATGCGAAACACATGATTCAGCTGCAAATTAATGCTATGTAGAAGGCTTAGATTCAAATCCATGCAAAACACGTGATTTAGGATCCAATCAATGCGAAGTAGAAGGCTTAGCTTCAAATCCATGCGAGACAAATGCTTTAGCTTCAAATACTTGCGATATAAATGATATAGCTTCAAATACAGCAGAAACAAACGAGTTAGCTTCAAATCCATGCAAAACACACGATTTAGCTTCAATTCAATGCCAAGTAGAAGGCTTAGCTTCAAATCCATGCGAATGAATTGTTTAGCTGCAAATACATGTGATATACATGATTTAGTTTCAACTGCATGCGAAACAACAAGTTACCTTCAAATCCACGCGAAACACATAATTTAGCTTCAAATCAATGCGAAGTAGCAGGTTTAGATTCAAATCCATGCGAAACACATGATTTAGCTTCAAATACTTGCGATATAAGTGATATAGTTTCAAATGCAGGCGAAACGAACGAGTTAGCACGCAAATCCATGCGAAACACATGATTCAGCTGCAAATCAATGCGATGTAGAAGGTTTAGCTTCAAATCCATGCCAAACACATGATTTAGCTTCAAATCCATGGGATGTAGAAGGTTTAGATTCAAATCCATGCGAAACACATTATTTAGGTGCAAATCAGTGCGAAGTAGAAGGCTCAGGTTCAAAGCCATGCGATTCAAATGGTTCATCTTCAAATACTTGTGAAAGACATGATTTAGCTTCAACTGCATCCGAAACAAAGGGGTTACCTTCAAATCCACGCGAAACACATGATTTAGCTTCAAATCAATGTGATGTAGAAGGCTTAGTTTCAAATCCATGCAAAACACGTGATTTAGGATCGAATCAATGCGAAGTAGAAGGCTTAGCTTCTAATACATGCGAAACAAATGGTTTAGCTTCAAATACTTGTGATATACATGATTCAGTTTCAACTGCATGCGAAACGAACGAGTTAGCTTCAAATCCATTCGAAACACAATATTTAGCGTCAAATCAATGCGAAGTAGAAGGCAGAGCTTCAAATCCATGCGATACAAATGGTTTAGCTACAAATACTTGTGATATACATTATTTAGCTACAACTGCATGCGAAACAAACGAGTTAGCTTCAAATCTACGCGAAACACATGAATTGGTTCAAATGAATGCGATGTAGAAGGTTTAGCTTCAAATCCAAGCGAAACACATGATTTAGCTTCAAATACTTGCGATATAAGTGATGTAGATTCAACTGCAGGCGAAATGAATGAGTTAGCTTCAAATCCATGCGAAACACATGATTTAGCTGCAAATCAATGCGTTGTAGGAGGTGTATCCATGCGATACACTAGATTAAGCTTGAAATCAATGCGATGTAGAAGGTTTAGCTTCAAATCCAAGCGAAACACATGATTTAGCTTCAATTGCATGCGAAACAAACGAGTTAGCTTCAAATCCATACGAAACACATGATTTAGCTTCAAATCAATGCGAAGTAGAAGGTTTAGATTCAAATGCGTGCGAAACAAATGATTTTGGCATCAAATACTTGCGATATAAATGATATAGCTTCAAATGCAGGCGACACAAACGAGTTAGCTTCAAATCCATGCGAAACACATGATTTAGCTTCAAATCCAAGCGAAACACATGATTTATTTTCAAATCAATGCGATGTAAAAGGTTTAGTTTCAAATCTGTACGAAACAAATGATTTAGCATCAAATACTTGCGATATAAGGGATATAGCTTCAGATGCAGGCGAAACGAACGAGTTTGCTTCAAATCCATACGAAACACATGATTTAGCTTCAAATCAATGCGAAGTAGAAGGTTTAGCTTCAAATCCGTGCGAAACAAATGATTTTGGCATCAAATACTTGCGATATAAGTGATATAGCTTCAATGCTGGCCAAACAAACAAGTTTGCTTCAAATCCATGAGAAACACATGATTTAGCTTCAAATCCATGCGAAACAAATGGTTGAGCTACAAATAATTGTGACAGACATGATTTATCTTCAACTGCATTCGAAACAAACGAGTTACCTTCAAATCCACGCGAAACACATGATTTAGCTTCAAATCAGTGCGAAGTAGAAGGCTTAGCTTCAAATCCATGCGAATCTAATGGTTCGGCTTCAAATACTTGTGAAATGCATGATTTAGCTTCAACTGCATGCGAAACAACGAGTTACCTTCAAATCCACGCGAAACACATAATTTAGCTTCAAATCAATGCGAAGTAGCAGGTTTAGATTCAAATCCATGCGAAAAACATGATTTAGCTTCAAATACTTGCGATATAAGTGATATAGTTTCAAATGCAGGCGAAACGAACGTGTTAGCACGCAAATCCATGCGAAACACATGATTCAGCTGCAAATCAATGCGATGTAGAAGGTTTAGCTTCAAATCCATGCCAAACACATGATTTAGCTTCAAATCCATGGGATGTAGAAGGTTTAGATTCAAATCCATGCGAAACACATTATTTGGGTGCATATCAGTGCGAAGTAGAAGGCTCAGGTTCAAAGCCATGCGATTCAAATGGTTCATCTTCAAATACTTGTGAAAGACATGATTTAGATTCAACTGCATGCGAAACAAAGGGGTTACCTTCAAATCCACGCGAAACACATGATTTAGCTTCAAATCAATGTGATGTAGAAGGCTTAGTTTCAAATCCATGCCAAACACGTGATTTAGGATCGAATCAATGCGAAGTAGAAGGCTTAGCTTCAAATCCATGCGAAACAAATGGTTTAGCTTCAAATACTAGCGATATAAATGATACTGCTTCAAATACAGGAGAAACAAACGAGTTAGCTTCAAATCCATGCAAAACACACGATTTAGCTTCAATTCAAAGCCAAGTAGAAGGCTTAGCTTCTAATACATGCGAAACAAATGGTTTAGCTTCAAATACTTGTGATATACATGATTCAGTTTCAACTGCATGCGAAACGAACGAGTTAGCTTCAAATCCATTCGAAACACAATATTTAGCGTCAAATCAATGCGAAGTAGAAGGCAGAGCTTCAAATCCATGCGATACAAATGGTTTAGCTACAAATACTTGTGATATACATTATTTAGCTACAACTGCATGCGAAACAAACGAGTTAGCTTCAAATCTACGCGAAACACATGAATTGGTTCAAATGAATGCGATGTAGAAGGTTTAGCTTCAAATCCAAGCGAAACACATGACTTAGCTTCAAATACTTGCGATATAAGTGATGTAGATTCAACTGCAGGCGAAATGAATGGGTTAGCTTCAAATCCATGCGAAACACATGATTTAGCTGCAAATCAATGCGTTGTAGGAGGTTTAGCGTCAAATCCATGCGATACACTAGATTAAGCTTCAAATCAATGCGATGTAGAAGGTTTAGCTTCAAATCCAAGCGAAACACATGATTTAGCTTCAATTGCATGCGAAACAAACGAGTTTGCTTCAAATCCATACGAAACACATGATTTAGCTTCAAATCAATGCGAAGTAGAAGGTTTAGATTCAAATGCGTGCGAAACAAATGATTTTGGCATCAAATACTTGCGATATAAATGATATAGCTTCAAATGCAGGCGACACAAACGAGTTAGCTTCAAATCCATGCGAAACACATGATTTAGCTTCAAATCCAAGCGAAACACATGATTTATTTTCAAATCAATGCGATGTAAAAGGTTTAGCTTCAAATCTGTGCGAAACAAATGATTTAGCATCAAATACTTGCGATATAAGTGATATAGCTTCAATGCTGGCCAAACAAACGAGTTTGCTTCAAATCCATGAGAAACACATGATTTAGCTTCAAATCCATGCGAAACAAATGGTTGAGCTACAAATAATTGTGACAGACATGATTTAGCTTCAACTGCATTCGAAACAAACGAGTTACCTTCAAATCCACGCGAAACACATGATTTAGCTTCAAATCAGTGCGAAGTAGAAGGCTTAGCTTCAAATCCATGCGAATCTAATGGTTCGGCTTCAAATACTTGTGAAATGCATGATTTAGCTTCAACTGCATGCGAAACAACGAGTTACCTTCAAATCCACGCGAAACACATAATTTAGCTTCAAATCAATGCGAAGTAGCAGGTTTAGATTCAAATCCATGCGAAACACATGATTTAGCTTCAAATACTTGCGATATAAGTGATATAGTTTCAAATGCAGGCGAAACGAACGAGTTAGCACGCAAATCCATGCGAAACACATGATTCAGCTGCAAATCAATGCGATGTAGAAGGTTTAGCTTCAAATCCATGCCAAACACATGATTTAGCTTCAAATCCATGGGATGTAGAAGGTTTAGATTCAAATCCATGCGAAACACATTATTTAGGTGCAAATCAGTGCGCAGTAGAAGGCTCAGGTTCAAAGCCATGCGATTCAAATGGTTCATCTTCAAATACTTGTGAAAGACATGATTTAGCTTCAACTGCATGCGAAACAAAGGGGTTACCTTCAAATCCACGCGAAACACATGATTTAACTTCAAATCAATGTGATGTAGAAGGCTTAGTTTCAAATCCATGCCAAACACGTGATTTAGGATCGAATCAATGCGAAGTAGAAGGCTTAGCTTCAAATCCATGCGAAACAAATGGTTTAGCTTCAAATACTAGCGATATAAATGATACTGCTTCAAATACAGGAGAAACAAACGAGTTAGCTTCAAATCCATGCAAAACACACGATTTAGCTTCAATTCAAAGCCAAGTAGAAGGCTTAGCTTCTAATACATGCGAAACAAATGGTTTAGCTTCAAATACTTGCGATATAAATGATACAGCTTCAAATACAGGAGAAACAAACGAGTTAGCTTCAAATCCATGCAAAACTCACGATTTAGCTTCAATTCAAAGCCAAGTAGAAGGCTTAGCTTCTAATACATGCGAAACAAATGGTTTAGCTTCAAATACTTGCGATATAAATGATACAGCTTCAAATACAGGAGAAACAAACGAGTTAGCTTCAAATCGATGCGAAACACAATATTTAGCGTCAAATCAATGCGAAGTAGAAGGCAGAGCTTCAAATCCATGCGATAGAAATGGTTTAGCTTCAAATACTTGTGATATACATGATTTAGCTTCAACTGCATTCGAAGCAAACGAGTCAGCTCCAAATCCACGCGAAACACATGATTTAACTTCAAATCAGTGCGAAGTAGAAGGCTTAGCTTCAAATCCATGCGAATCTAATGGTTCGGCTTCAAATACTTGTGAAATGCATGATTTAGCTTCAACTGCATGCGAAACAACGAGTTACCTTCAAATCCATGCGAAACACATGATTCAGCTGCAAATCAATGCAATGTAGAAGGCTTAGCTTCAAATCCATGCAAAACACGTGATTTAGGATCCAATCAATGCGAAGTAGAAGGCTTAGCTTCAAATCCATGCGAAACAAATGGATTAGCTTCAAATACGTGCGATATAAATGATACAGCTTCAAATACAGGAGAAACAAACGAGTTGGCTTCAAATCCATGCAAAACACACGATTTAGCTTCAATTCAATGCCAAGTAGAAGGCTTAGCTTCAAATCCATGCGAAACAAACGGATTAGCTTCAAATACGTGCGATATAAATGATACAGCTTCAAATACAGGAGAAACAAACGAGTTAGCTTCAAATCCATGCAAACACACGATTTAGATTCAATTCAATGCCAAGTAGAAGGCAGAGCTTCAAATCCATGCGATACAAATGGTTTAGCTTCAAATACTTGTGATATACATGATTTAGCTTCAACTACATTCGTAGCAAACGAGTTAGCTCCAAATCCACGCGAAACACATGATTTAACTTCAAATCAGTGCGAAGTAGAAGGCTTAGCTTCAAATCCATACGAATCTAATGGTTCGGCTTCAAATACTTGTGAAAGACATGATTTGGCTTAAACTGCATGCGAAACAAACGAGTTACCTTCAAATCCACGCGAAACACATAATTTAGCGTCAAATCAATGCGAAGTAGCAGGTTTAGCTTCAAATCCATGCGAAACACATGATTTAGCTTCAAATACTTGCAATATAAGTGATATAGTTTCAAATGCAGGCGAAACGAACGAGTGAGCTTCAAATCCATGCGAAACACATGATTCAGCTGCAAATCAATGCGATGTAGAAGGTTTAGCTTCAAATCCATGCCAAACACATGATTTAGCTTCAAATCCATTGGATGTAGAAGGTTTAGCTTCAAATCCATGCGAAACACATTATTTAGGTGCAAATCAGTGCGAAGTAGAAGGCTCAGGTTCAAAGCCATGCGGTCCAAATGTTTCATCTTCAAATACTTGTGAAAGACATGATTTAGCTTCAACTGCATGCGAAACAAACGAGTTACCTTCAAATCCACGCGAAAGACATGATTTAGCTTCATATCAATGCGATGTAGAAGGCTTAGCTTCAAATCCATGCAAAACACGTGATTTAGGATCCAATCAATGCGAAGTAGATGGCTTAGCTTCAAATCCATGCGAAACAAATGGTTTAGCTTCAAATCAATGCGAAGTAGAAGGATTAGCTTCAAATCCATGCGAATCAAATGATTTGGGTTCAAATCAATAACATGTAGAAGGTTTAGCTTCAAATCAATGCTATGTAGAAGGTTTAGCTTCAAATCTGCGCGAAACAAATGATTTAGCTTCAAATACTTGCGATATAAGTGATATATCTTCATATACAGGCGAAACGAACGAGTTAGCTTCAAATCCTTGCGAATCACATGATTTAGCTTCAAATACTTGCGAATATAAGGGATACAGCTTCAGATGCATGCGAAACAAACGAGTTAGCTTCAAATACTTGCGATATAAACGGAGTAGGTTCAAAAGCAGGAAAACAAACGAGTTAGCTTCAAATCCATGCGAAACACATGATTTAGCTTCATATCCAAGGGAAACACATGATTTAGCTACAAATCAATGCGATGTAGAAGGTTTAGCTTCAAATCCATGCGAAACAAATTGTTTAGCTTCAACTACTTGTGATATACATGATTTAGCTTCAACTGCATGCGAAACAAACGAGCTAGCTTCAAATACATGCGAAACAAATGATTTAGATTCAAATGAATGCGAAGTAGAAGGTTTCGCTTCAAATACATGAGAAACAAAAGATTTAGTTTCAAATCAATGCGATGTGGAAGGTTTAGCTACAAATCCGCGCGAAACAAATGATTTAGCTTCAATTACTTGCAATATAAGTGATATAGCTTCAAATTCAGGCGAAACAAAAGAGTTAGCTTCAAATCAATGCGATGTAGAAGGTTTAGCTTCAAATCCATGCGAAACAAATGATTTAGCATCAGATACTTGCGATATAAGTGATATAGCTTGAAAGGCAGGGGAAACAAACGAGTTAGCTTCAAATCCATGCAAAACGCACGATTAAGCTTCAAATCAATGCTATGTAGAAGGTTTAGCTTAAAAAACCATGCGAGACAAATGCTTTAGCTTCAAATACTTGCGATATAAATGATACAGCTTCAAATACAGGAGAAACAAACGAGTTAGCTTCAAATCCATGCAAAACACACGATTTAGCTTCAATTCAAAGCCAAGTAGAAGGCTTAGCTTCTAATACATGCGAAACAAATGGTTTAGCTTCAAATACTTGTGATATACATGATTCAGTTTCAACTGCATGCGAAACGAACGAGTTAGCTTCAAATCCATTCGAAACACAATATTTAGCGTCAAATCAATGCGAAGTAGAAGGCAGAGCTTCAAATCCATGCGATACAAATGGTTTAGATTCAAATACTTGTGATATACATGACCTAGCATCAACTGCATTCGAAGCAAACGAGTTCGCTCCGAATCCACGCGAAACACATGATTTAGCTTCAAATCAGGGCGAAGTAGAAGGCTTAGCTTCAAATCCATGCGAATCTAATGGTTCGGCTTCAAATATTTGTGAAATGCATGATTTAGTTTCAACTGCATGCGAAACAACGGGTTATCTTCAAATCGACGCGAAACACATAATTTAGCTTCATATCAATGCGAAGTAGCAGGTTTAGCTTCAAATCCATGCGAAACACATGATTTAGCTTCAAATGCTTGCAATATAAGTGATATAGTTTCAAATGCAGGCGAATCGAACGAGTGAGCTTCAAATCCATGCGAAACACATGAGTCAGCTGAAAATCAATGCGATGTAGAAGGCTTAGCTTCAAATCCATGCAAAACACGTGATTTAGGATCCAATCAATGCGAAGTAGAAGGCTTAGCTTCAAATCCATGCGAAACAAATGGATTAGCTTCAAATGCGTGCGATATAAATGATACAGCTTCAAATACAGGAGAAACAAACGAGTTGGTTTCAAATCCATGCAAAACACACGATTTAGCTTCAATTCAATGCCAAGTAGAAGGCTTAGCTTCAAATCCATGCGAATGAATTGTTTAGCTGCAAATACATCTGATATACATTATTTAGTTTCAACTGCATGCGAAACAAACGAGTTAGCTTCAAATCCATTCGAAACACAATACTTAGCGTCAAATCAATGCGAAGTAGAAGGCTTAGCTTCAAATCCATGCGAATCTAATGGGTCGGCTTCAAATACTTGTGAAATGCATGATTTAGCTTCAACTGCATGCGAAACAACGAGTTACCTTCAAATCCACGCGAAACACATAATTTAGCTTCAAATCAATGCGAAGTAGCAGGTTTAGCTTCAAATCCATGCGAAACAAATGATTGAGCTTTCTACACTTGGGATAAAGGTGATATAGCTTCAACTGCATGCGAAACAAATGAGTTACATTCAAATCCAAGCGAAACACATAATTTAGCTTCAAATCAATGCGATGTAGAAGGTTTAGCTTCAAATCCAAGCGAAACACATGATTTAGCTTCAAATACTTGCGATATAAGTGATATAGTTTCAAATGCAGGAGAAACGAACGAGTTAGCTTCAAATCCGTGCGAAACACATGATTCAGCTGCAAAACAATGCGATGTAGAAGGCTTAGATACAAATCCATGCAAAACACGTGATTTAGGATCCAATCAATGCGAAGTAGAAGGCTTAGCTTCAAATCCATGCGAAACAAATGCTTTAGCTTCAAATACTTGCGATATAATTTATATAGCTTCAAATACAGGAGAAACAAACGAGTTAGCTTCAAATCTATGCAAAACACACGATTTAGCTTCAACTCAATGCCAAGTAGAAGGCTTAGCTTCAAATCCATGCGAATCAATTGTTTAGCTGCAAATACTTGTGATATACATGATTTAGTTTCAACTGCATGCGAAACAAACGAGTTAGCTTCAAATTCATTCGAAACACAATATTTAGCGTCAAATCAATGCGAAGTAGAAGGCAGAGCTTCAAATCTATGCGATACAAATGTCTTAGCTTCAAATACTTGTGATATACATGATTTAGATTCAACTGCATTCGAAGCAAACGAGTTAGCTCCGAATCCACGCGAAACACATGATTTAGCTTCAAATCAATGCGAAGTAGAAGGTTTAGCTTCAAATCCATGCCAAACACATGATATAGCTTCAAATCCATGGGATGTAGAAGGTTTAGCTTCAAATCCATGCGAAACACATTTGTTAGGTTCAAATCAGTGCGAAGTAGAAGGCTCAGGTTCAAAGCCATGCGATTCAAATGGTTCATCTTCAAATACTTGTGAAAGACATGATTTAGCTTCAACTGCATGCGAAACAAACGAGTTACCTTCAAATCCACGCGAAACACATGATTTAGCTTCAAATCAATGTGATGTAGAAGGCCAAGCTTCAAATCCATGCAAAACACACGATTTAGCTTCAATTCAATGCCAAGTAGAAGGCTTAGCTTCAAATCCATGCGAATCAATTGTTTAGCTGCAAATACTTGTGATATACATTATTTAGTTTCAACTGCATGCGAAACAAACGAGTTAGCTTCAAATTCATTCGAAACACAATATTTAGCGTCAAATCAATGCGAAGTAGAAGGCAGAGCTTCAAATCCATGCGATACAAATGGTTTAGCTTCAAATACTTGTGGTATACATGATTTAGCTTCAACTGCATTCGAAGCAAATGAGTTAGCTCCAAATCCACGCGAAACACATGATTTAACTTCAAATCAGTGCGAAGTAGAAGGTTTAACTTCAAATCCATGCCAAACACATGATTTAGCTTCAAATCTATGGGATGTAGAAGGTTTAGCTTCAAATCCATGGGATGTAGAATGTTTAGCTTCAAATCCATGCGAAACACATTTGTTAGGTGCAAATCAGTGGGAAGTAGAAGGCTCAGGTTCAAAGCCAAGCGATTCAAGTGGTTCATCTTCAAATACTTGTGAAAGACATGATTTAGCTTCAACTGCATGCGAAACAAACGAGTTACCTTCAAATCCACGCGAAACACATGATTTAGCTTCAAATCAATGTGATGTAGAAGGCCAAGCTTCAAATCCATGCAAAACACTCGATTTAGCATCCAATCAATGCGAAGTAGAAGGCTTAGACTCAAATCCATGCGAAACAAGTGGTTTAGCTCAAATACTTGCGATATAAATGATACAGCTTCAAATACAGGAGAAACAAACGAGTTAGCTTCAAATCCATGCAAAATACACGATTTAGCTTCAATTCAATGCCAAGTAGAAGTCTTAGCTTCAAATCCATGCCAATCAATTGTTTAGCTGCAAATACTTGTGATATACATGATTTAGTTTCAACTGCATGCGAAACAAACGAGTTAGCTTCAAATTCATGCGAAACACAATATTTAGCGTCAAATCAATGCGCAGTAGAAGGCAGAGCTTCAAATCCATGCGATACAAATGGTTTAGCTTCAAATACTTGTGATATACATGATTTAGCTTCAACTGCATTCGAAGCAAACGAGTTAGCTCCAAATCCATGCAAAATACGTGATTTAGGATCCAATCAATGCGAAGTAGAAGGCTTAGCTTCAAATCCATGCGAAACAAATGCTTTAGCTTCAAATACTTGCGATATAATTGATATAGCTTCAAATACAGGCGAAACAAACGAGTTAGATTCAAATCTATGCAAAACACACGATTTAGCTTCAAATCTATGGGATGTAGAAGGTTTAGCTTCAAATCCATGGGATGTAGAAGGTTTAGCTTCAAATCCATGCGAAACACATTTGTTAGGTGCAAATCAGTGGGAAGTAGAAGGCTCAGGTTCAAAGCCATGCGATTCAAGTGGTTCATATTCAAGTACTTGTGAAAGACATGATTTAGCTTCAACTGCATTCGAAACAAACGAGTTAGCTCCAAATCCACGCGAAACACATGATTTAACTTCAAATCAGTGCGAAGTTGAAGGCTTATCTTCAAATCCATGCGAAACAAATGGTTTAGCTTCAAATACTTGCGATATAAATGATACAGCTTCAAATACAGGAGAAACAAACGAGTTAGCTTCAAATCCATGCAAAACACACGATTTAGCTTCAATTCAATGCCAAGTAGAAGGCATAGCTTCAAATCCGTGCGAAACAAATGGTTTAGCTTCAAATACTTGCGATATAAATGATACAGCTTCAAATACAGGAGAAACAAACGAGTTAGCTTCAAATCCATGCAAAACACACGATTTAGCTTCAATTAAATGCCAAGTAGAAGGCTTAGCTTCAAATCCATGCGAATCAATTGTTTAGCTGCAAATACTTGTGATATACATGACTTAGTTTCAACTGCATGCGAAACAAACGAGTTAGCTTCAAATCGATGCGAAACACAATATTTAGCGTCAAATCAATGCGAAGTAGAAGGCAGAGCTTCAAATCCATGCGATACAAATTGTTTAGCTTCAAATACTTGTGGTATACATGATTTAGCTTCAACTGCATTCGAAGCAAACGAGTTAGCTCCAAATCCACGCGAAACACATGATTTAACTTCAAATCAGTGCGAAGTAGAAGGCTTAGCTTCAAATCCATGCGAATCTAATGGTTCGGCTTCAAATACTTATGAAATGCATGATTTAGCTTCAAATCAATACGATGTAGAAGGCTTAGCTTCAAATCCATGCAAAACACGTGATTTAGGATCCAATCAATGCGACGTAGAAGCCTTAGCTTCAAATCCATGCGAAACAAATGGTTTAGCTTCAAATACTTGCGATATAAGTGATATAGCTTCAAAAGCAGGTGGGACAAACGAGGTAGCTTCAATTCCATGCGAAACAAATGATTTAGCTTCAAATAAATGCGAAGTAGAAGGCTTAGCTTCAAATCCATGCAAAACACGTGATTTAAGATCCAATCAATGCGAAGTAGAAGGCTTAGCTTCAAATCGATGCGGAACAAATGGTTATGCTTCAAATACTTGTGATATAAGTGATATATATTCAACTCCAGGCGAAACAAAAGAGATAGCTTCAAATCCATGCAAAACACATGATTAAGCTTCCAATCAATGCTATGTAGAAGGTTTAGCTGCAAATCCATGCGACAGAGATGATTTAGCTTCAGATACTTGCGATATAAGTAATATAGCTTCAAATGCAGACGAAACAAACGAGTTAGCTTCAAATCCAAGCGGAACGCATGATTTAGCATCAAATCAATGCGTTGTAGAATGTTTAGCGTCAAATCCAAGCGAAACACATGACCTAGCTTCAAATCAATGCGATGTAGAAGGTTTAGCTACAAATCCACGCGAAACAAATGAGTTAGCTTTAAACACTTGGGATATACGTTATATAGGTTACAAATGCAGACAAATCAAAAGAGTTAGGTTTCCAAATACATGCGTTACACATGATTTAGCTCCAAATACTTGCGATATAAGTGATATAGATTCAACTGCATGCGAAACAAACGAGTTAGATTCAATGCCATTCGAAACACAATATTTAGCGTCAAATCAATGCGAAGTAGAAGGCAGAGCTTCAAATCCATGCGATACAAATGGTTTAGCTTCAAATACTTGTGATATACATGATTTAGCTTCATCTGCATTCGAAGCAAACGAGTTAGCTCCAAATCCATGCGTAACACATGATTTAACTTCAAATCAGTGCGAAGTAGAAGGCTTAGCTTCAAATCCATGCGAATATAATGGTTCGGCTTCAAATACTTGTGAAATGCATGATTTAGCTTCAACTGCATGCGAAACAACGAGTTACCTTCAAATCCACGTGAAACACACAATTTAGCTTCAAATCAATGCGAAGGAGCAGGTTTAGCTTCAAATCCATGCGAAACAAATGATTGAGTTTCCTACACTTGGGATATAGGTGATATAGCTTCAACTGCATGCGAAACAAATGAGTTACATTCAAATGCAAGCGAAACACATAATTTAGCTTCAAATCAATGCGATGTAGAAGGTTTAGCTTCAAATTCAAGCGAAACACATGATTTAGCTTCAAATATTTGCGATATAAGTGATATAGCTTCAAAAGCAGGAGGAACAAACGAGGTAGCTTCAATTCCATGCGAAACAAATGATTTAGCTTCAAATCAATGCGAAGTAGAAGGCTTAGCTTCAAATCCATGCAAGACACGTGATTTAGGATCCAATCAATGCGAAGTAGGAGGCTTAGCTTCAAATCCATGCGAAACAAACGGATTAGCTTCAAATACGTGCGATATAAATGATACAGCTTCAAATATAGGAGAAACAAACGAGTTAGCTTCAAATCCATGCAAGCACACGATTTAGCTTCAATTCAATGCCAAGTAGAAGGCTTAGCTTCAAATCCATGCGAATCTAATGGTTCGGCTTCAAATACTTGTGAAATGCATGACTTAGCTTCAACTGCATGCGAAAAAACGAGTTACCTTCAAATCCACACGAAACACATAATTTAGCTTCAAATCAATGCGAAGTAGCAGGTTTAGCTTCAAATCCATGCGAGACACATGATTTAGCTTCAAATACTTGCGATATAAGTGATATAGTTTCAAATGCAGGCGAAACGAACGAGTGACCTTCAAATCCATGCGAAACACATGATTCAGCTGCAAATCAATGCGATGTAGAAGGTTTAGCTTCAAATCCATGCCAAACACATGATTTAGCTTCAAATCCATGGGATGTAGAAGGTTTAGCTTCAAATCCATGCGAACCACATTATTTAGGTGCAAATCAGTGCGAAGTAGAAGGCTCAGGTTCAAAGCCATGCGATTCAAATCGTTCATCTTCAAATACTTGTGAAAGACATGATTTAGCTTCAACTGCATGCGAAACAAACGAGTTACCTTCAAATCCACGCGAAACACATGATTTAGCTTCAAATCAATGCGATGTAGAAGGCTTAGCTTCAAATCCATGCAAAACACGTGATTTAGGATCCAATCAATGCGACGTAGAAGCCTTAGCTTCAAATCCATGCGAAACAAATGGTTTAGCTTCAAATACTTGCGATATAAGTGATATAGCTTCAAAAGCAGGTGGAACAAACGAGGTAGCTTCAATTCCATGCGAAACAAATGATTTAGCTTCAAATAAATGCGAAGTAGAAGGCTTAGCTTCAAATCCATGCAAAACACGTGATTTAAGATCCAATCAATGCGAAGTAGAAAGCTTAGCTTCAAATCGATGCGGAACAAATGGTTATGCTTCAAATACTTGTGATATAAGTGATATATATTCAACTCCATGCGAAACAAACGAGATAGCTTCAAATCCATGCAAAACACATGATTAAGCTTCCAATCAATGCTATGTAGAAGGTTTAGCTGCAAATCCATGCGACACAGATGATTTAGCTTCAGATACTTGCGATATAAGTAATATAGCTTCAAATGCAGACGAAACAAACGAGTTAGCTTCAAATCCATTCGAAGCACAATATTTAGCGTCAAATCAATGCGAAGTAGAAGGCAGAGCTTCAAATCCATGCGATACAAATGGTTTAGCTTCGAAATACTTGTGATATACATGATTTTGCTTCAACTGCATTCGAAGCAAACGAGTTAGCTCCGAATCCACGCGAAACACATGATTTAGCTTCAAATCAGTGCAAAGTAGAAGGCTTAGCTTCAAATCCATGCGAATCTATTGGTTCGTCTTCAAATACTTGTGAAATGCATGATTTAGCTTCAACTACATGCGAAACAACGAGTTACCTTCAAATCCATGCGAAACACATAATTTAGCTTCAAATCAATGCGAAGTAGCAGGTTTAGCTTCAAATCCATGCAAAACACGTGATTTAGGATCCAATCAATGCGAAGTAGTAGGCTTATCTTCAAATCCATGCGAAACAAATGGTTTAGCTTCAAATACTTGCGATATAAATGATACAGCGTCAAATACAGGAGAAACAAACGAGTTAGCTTCAAATCCATGCAAAACACACGATTTAGCTTCAATTCAAAGCCAAGTAGAAGGCTTAGCTTCAAATCCATGCGAAACAAATGGTTTTGCTTCAAATACTTGCGATATAAATGATACAGCTTCAAATACAGGAGAAACAAACGAGTTAGCTTCAAATCCATGCAAAACACACGATTTAGCTTCAATTCAATGCCAAGTAGAAGGCTTAGCTTCAAATCCATGCGAATCAATTGTTTAGCTGCAAATACTTGTGATATACATGATTTAGTTTCAACTGCATGCGAAACAAACGAGTTAGCTTCAAATCGATGCGAAACACAATATTTAGCGTCAAATCAATGCGAAGTAGAAGGCAGAGCTTCAAATCCATGCGATACAAATGGTTTAGCTTCAAATACTTGTGAAATGCATGATTTAGCTTCAACTGCATGCGAAACAACGAGTTACTTTCAAATCCACGCGAAACACATAATTTAGCTTCAAATCAATTTGAAGTAGAAGGCTTAGCTTCAAATCCATGCGAAACAAATGGTTTAGTTACAAATACTTGTGATATACATTATTTAGCTACAACTGCATGCGAAACACATGATTTAGCTTCCAATCAATGCGATGTAGAAGGTTTAGCTTCAAGTCCACGCGAAACAAATGATTGAGCTTCCAACACTTGGGATATAGGTGATATAGCTTCAACTGCATGCGAAACAAATGAGTTACATTCAAATCCAAGCGAAACACATAATTTAGCTTCAAATCAATGCGATGTAGAAAGTTTAGCTTCAAATCCAAGCGAAACACATGATTTAGCTTCAAATACTTGCGATATAAGTGATATAGTTTCAAATGCAGGAGAAACGAACGAGTTAGCTTCAAATCCATGCGAAACACATGATTCAGCGTCAAATCAGTGCGTTCTAGGAGGCTCAGGTTCAAAGCCATGCGATTCATATGGTTCATCTTCAAATACTTGTAAAAGACATGATTAAGCTTCAAATCAATGCGATGTAGAAGGTTTAGCTTTAAATCCATGCGAAACACATTATTTAGCTGCAAATCAGTGCGAAGTAGAAGGCTCAGGTTCAAATCAATGCGATTCAAATGATTTATCTTCAAATACTTGTGAAAGACATGATTTAGCTACAACTGCATGCGAAACAAACGAGTTAGCTCCGAATTCACGCGAAACACATGATTTAGCTTCAAATCAGTGCGAAGTAGAAGGCTCAGCTTCAAATCCATGCGATACGAATGATTTAGCTTCAAATACTTGCAAATATAAGGGATGCAGCTTCAAATGCATGCGAAACCAACGAGTTAGCTTCAAGTCCATGCGACACAAATCATTTAGCTTCAAATACTTGCCATATAAATGATATACTTCAAATGCAGGCGAAACAAACGAGATAGCTTCTAATCCATGCGATACACTAGATTTAGCGTCAAATCAATGCCAACTAGATGTCTTAGCTTCAAAACCATGCGAAACAAATGATTTAGCTTCAATTACTTGCAATATAAGTGATATAGTTTCAAATGCAGGCGAAACAAAAGAGTTAGCTTCAAATCCATGCAAGCACACGATTTAGCTTCAATTCAATGCCAAGTAGAAGGCTTAGCTTCAAATCCATGCGAATCTAATGGTTCGGCTTCAAATACTTGTGAAATGCATGACTTAGCTTCAACTGCATGCGAAAAAACGAGTTACCTTCAAATCCACACGAAACACATAATTTAGCTTCAAATCAATGCGAAGTAGCAGGTTTAGCTTCAAATCCATGCGAAACACATGATTTAGCTTCAAATACTTGCGATATAAGTGATATAGTTTCAAATGCAGGCGAAACGAACGAGTGAGCTTCAAATCCATGCGAAACACATGATTCAGCTGCAAATCAATGCGATGTAGAAGGTTTAGCTTCAAATCCATGCCAAACACATGATTTAGCTTCAAATCCATGGGATGTAGAAGGTTTAGCTTCAAATCCATGCGAACCACATTATTTAGGTGCAAATCAGTGCGAAGTAGGAGGCTCAGGTTCAAAGCCATGCGATTCAAATGGTTCATCTTCAAATACTTGTGAAAGACATGATTTAGCTTCAACTGCATGCGAAACAAACGAGTTACCTTCAAATCCACGCGAAACACATGATTTAGCTTCAAATCAATGCGATGTAGAAGGCTTACCTTCAAATCCATGCAAAACACGTGATTTAGGATCCAATCAATGCGACGTAGAAGCCTTAGCTTCAAATCCATGCGAAACAAATGGTTTAGCTTCAAATACTTGCGATATAAGTGATATAGCTTCAAAAGCAGGTGGAACAAACGAGGTAGCTTCAATTCCATGCGAAACAAATGATTTAGCTTCAAATAAATGCGAAGTAGAAGGCTTAGCTTCAAATCCATACAAAACACGTGATTTAAGATCCAATCAATGCGAAGTAGAAGGCTTAGCTTCAAATCGATGCGGAACAAATGGTTATGCTTCAAATACTTGTGATATCAGTGATATATATTCAACTCCAGGCGAAACAAAAGAGATAGCTTCAAATCCATGCAAAACACATGATTAAGCTTCCAATCAATGCTATGTAGAAGGTTTAGCTGCAAATCCATGCGACACAGATGATTTAGCTTCAGATACTTGCGATATAAGTAATATAGCTTCAAATGCTGACGAAACAAACGAGTTAGCTTCAAATCCAAGCGGAACGCATGATTTAGCATCTAATCAATGCGATGTAGAATGTTTAGCGTCAAATCCAAGCGAAACACATGACCTAGCTTCAAATCAATGCGATGTAGAAGGTTTAGCTACAAATCCACGCGAAACAAATGAGTTAGCTTTAAACACATGGGATATACGTTATATAGGTTACAAATGCAGACAAATCAAACGAGTTAGGTTTCCAAATACATGCGTTACACATGATTTAGCTCCAAATACTTGCGATATAAGTGATATAGATTCAACTGCATGCGAAACAAACGAGTTAGATTCAAAGCCATTCGAAACACAATATTTAGCGTCAAATCAATGCGAAGTAGAAGGCAGAGCTTCAAATCCATGCGATACAAATTGTTTAGCTTCAAATACTTGTGGTATACATGATTTAGCTTCAACTGCATTCGAAGCAAACGAGTTAGCTCCAAATCCACGGGAAACACATGATTTAACTTCAAATCAGTGCGAAGTAGAAGGTTTGACTTCAAATCCATGCCAAACACATGATTTAGCTTCAAATCCATGGGATGTAGAAGGTTTAGCTTCAAATCCATGCGAAACACATTTGTTAGGTGCAAATCAGTGGGAAGTGGAAGGCTCAGGTTCAAAGCCATGCGATTCAAGTGGTTCATCTTCAAATACTTGTGAAAGACATGATTTAGCTTCAACTGCATGCGAAACAAACGAGGAACCTTCAAATCCACGCGAAACACATGATTTAGCTTCAAATCAATGTGGTGTAGAAGGCCAAGCTTCAAATCCATGCAAAACACATGATTTAGGATCCAATCAATGCCAAGTAGAAGGCTTAGCTTCAAATCCATGCCAATCAATTGTTTAGCTGCAAATACTTGTGATATACATGATTTAGTTTCAACTGCATGCGAAACAAACGAGTTAGCTTCAAATTCATGCGAAACACAATATTTAGCGTCAAATCAATGCGAAGTAGAAGGCAGAGCTTCAAATCCATGCGATACAAATGGTTTAGCTTCAAATACTTGTGAAAGACATGATTTAGCTTCAACTGCATTCGAAACAAACGAGTTAGCTCCAAATCCACGCGAAACACATGATTTAACTTCAAATCAGTGAGAAGTAGAAGGCTTAGCTTCAAATCCATGCGAAACAAATGGTTTAGCTTCAAATACTTGCGATATAAATGATACAGCGTCAAATGCAGGAGAAACAAACGAGTTAGCTTCAAATCCATGCAAAACCAACGATTTAGCTTCAATTCAAAGCCAAGTAGAAGGCTTAGCTTCAAATCCATGCCAAACAAATGGTTTAGCTTCAAATACTTGCGATATAAATGATACAGCTTCAAATACAGGAGAAACAAACGAGTTAGCTTCAAATCCATGCAAAACACACGATTTAGCTTCAATTCAATGCCAAGTAGAAGGCATAGCTTCAAATCCGTGCGAAACAAATGGTTTAGCTTCAAATACTTGCGATATAAATGACACAGCTTCAAATACAGGAGAAACAAACGAGTTAGCTTCAAATCCATGCAAAACACACGATTTAGCTTCAATTCAATGCCAAGTAGAAGGCTTAGCTTCAAATCCATGCGAATCAATTGTTTAGCTGCAAATACTTGTGATATACATGATTTAGTTTCAACTGCATGCGAAACAAACGAGTTAGCTTCAAATCGATGCGAAACACAATATTTAGCGTCAAATCAATGCGAAGTAGAAGGCAGAGCTTCAAATCCATGCGATACAAATGGTTTAGCTTCAAATACTTGTGGTATACATGATTTAGCTTCAACTGCATTCGACGCAAACGAGTTAGATCCAAATCCACGCGAAACACATGATTTAACTTCAAATCAGTGCGAAGTAGAAGGCTTAGCTTCAAATCCATGCGAATCTAATGGTTCGGATTCAAATACTTGTGAAATGCATGATTTAGCTTCAACTGCATGCGAAACAACGAGTTAGCTTCAAATCCATCCCAAACACATGATTCAGCTGCAAATCAATGCGAAGTAGAAGGTTTAGCTTCAAATCCATGCGAATCATATGATTTAGGTTCAGATACTGGCAATATAAGCGATATAGATTCAAATGCAGGAGAAACAAACGAGTTAGCTTCAAATCCATGCGAATACACATGATTAAGCTTCAAATCAATGCGAAGTAGAAGGCTTAGCATCAAATCCATGAAAAACAAATGGTTTAACTGCAAATACATGTGATACACTGTATTTAGCTTCAACAGCATGTGAAACAAACGACGTTGGTTTCAAATCCAAGCGAAACACATGATTTAGCTTCACATCAATGCGACGTAGAAGGTTTATCTTCAAATCCATGCGATACAAATGGTTTAGCTTCAAATACTTGTGATATACATGATTTAGTTTCAACTGCATACGAAATAAACTAGTTAGCTTCAAACCCAAGGGAAACACATGATTTAACTTCAAATCAATGCGAAGTAGAAGGCTTAGCTTCAAATCAACGTGACACAAATGGTTTTGGTTCAGATACTTGTGATAAACATGATTTAGCTTCAACTGCATGCGAAACAAACGAGTTAGCTCCAAATCCAAGCCGAACACATGATTTAGCTTCATATCAATGCGAAGTAGAAGGTTTACTTTCAAATCCACGCGAAACAAATGATTTAGCTTTGAAGCTAAAATTGGAATATAATTGATATATCTTCAAATGCAGACGAGTTAGCTTCAAAATCCATGCGATACACATGATTTAGATACAAATCAATGCGATGTAGACGGTTTATCTTCAAATCCATGCCGATCAAACGATTGAGCTTCAAACACTTCGGTTATAGGTGATATAGCTTCAGCTGCATGCAAAAAAAACGAGTTAGCTTCAAGTTTATGCGAAACACATGATTTATCTGCAAACTAATGCGATGTAGGAGGTTTAGCTTCAAATCCATGCGAAACAAATGATTTAGCATCAGATACTTGCTATATAAGTGATATAGCTTCAAATGCTGGGGAAAAAATGAGATAGCTTCAAATCCATGCAAAACACATGATTAAGCTTCAAATCAATGCTGTGTAGAAGGTTTAGCTTGAAATCCAAGCGAAACAAATGATTTAGCATCAGATACTTGCGATATAAGTGATACTGCTTCAAATGCAGACGAAACAAACGAGTTAGCATCAAATCCAAGCGAAACACACGATTTAGCTTCGAATCACTGCGATGTAGATGGTTTAGCTTCAAATCCATGGGAAACAAATGGTTTAGCTACAAATACTTGTGATATACATTATTTAGCTACAACTGCATGCGAAACAAACGAGTTAGCTTCAAATCATGCGAAACACGTGATTTAGCAACAAATCAATGTCATGTAGAAGGTTTAGCTTCAAATCCATGAGAAACACATGAATTAGCTTCAAATCAATGCGATGAAGAAGGTTTAGCTTCAAATCGCCCGAAACCAATGATTTAGCTTCAAATACTTGCGATATAAGTGATATAGATTCAAATGCAGGCGAAACAAAAGAGTTAGCGTCAAATCCATGCGGAACACATGATTTAACTACAAATCAATGCGAAGTAGAAGGCATATCTTCAAATCCATGCGATACAAATCGTTTAGCTTCAAATACTTGTGATATACATGATTTAGCTTCAGCTAAATTCGAAACAGACGAGTTAAACTTCTAGTCCACGCGAAATACATTATTTAGCTTCAAAGAGTGCGAATTAGAAGGCTTAGCTTCAATACTTGCAGTATAAATGAAAGAGTTTCAAATGCAGCCGAAACAAACGAGTTAGCTTAAAATCCATGTAGAACACATGATTTAGCTTCCAATCAATGCGAAGTAGGAAGGTCTTAGCTTCAAATCCATGCGAACAAATGGTTTATCTTCAAATACTTGCGATGTAAATGATATAGATTCAAACGCAGGCGAAACAACGAGTTACCTTCAAATCCACGCGAAACACATAATTTAGCTTCAAATCAATGCGATGTAGAAGGATTATCTTCAAATCCAAGCGAAACACATGATTTACCTTCCAATACTTGCGATATATTTGATATATTTTCAATGCAGAAGAAACGGACGAGTTAGCTTCAAATCCATACGAAACACATGATTCAGCTGCAAATCAATGCGATGTAGAAGGCTTAGCTTCAAATCCATGCAAAACACGTGATTTGGGATGCAATCAATGCGAAGTAGAAGGCTGAGCTTCAAATCCATGCGAATCAATTGTTTAGTTGCAAATACTTGTAATATACATGATTTAGTTTCAACTGCATGCGAAACAAACGAGTTAGCTTCAAATCCATTCGAACACAATATTTAGCGTCAAATCAATGCGAAGTAGAAGGCAGAGCTTCAAATCCATGCGACACAAATGGTTTAGCTTCAAATACTTGTGATATACATGATTAAGCTTCAACTGCATTCGAAGCAAACGAGTTAGCACCAAATCCACGCGAAACACATGATTTAACTTCAAATCAGTGCGAAGTAGAAGGCTTAGCTTCAAATCATGCGAATCTAATGGTTCGGCTTCAAATACTTATGAAATGCATGATTTAGCCTTCAAATCAATACGATGTAGAAGGCTTAGCTTCAAATCCATGCAAAACACGTGATTTAGGATCCAATCAATGCGAAGTAGAAGGCTTAGCTTCAATCCATGCGAAACAAACGGATTAGCTTCAAATACGTGCGATATAAATGATACAGCTTCAAATATAGGAGAAACAAACGAGTTAGCTTCAAATCCATGCAAGCACAATATTTAGCGTCAAATCAATGCGAAGTAGAAGGCAGAGCTTCAAATCCATGCGATACAAATGGTTTAGCTTCAAATACTTGTGATATACATGATTTAGCTTCAACTGCATTCGAAGCAAACGAGTTAGCTCCAAATCCATGCGTAACACATGATTTAACTTCAAATCAGTGCGAAAGTAGAGGCTTAGCTTCAAATCCATGCGAATATAATGGTTCGGATTCAAATACTTGTGAAATGCATGATTTAGCTTCAACTGCATGCGAAACAACGAGTTACCTTCAAATCCACGCGAAACACACAATTTAGCTTCAAATCAATGCGAAGGAGCAGGTTTAGCTTCAAATCCATGCGAAACAAATGATTGAGTTTCCTACACTTGGGATATAGGTGATATAGCTTCAACTGCATGCGAAACAAATGAGTTACATTCAAATGCAAGCGAAACACATAATTAGTTTCAAATCAATGCGATGTAGAAGGTTTAGCTTCAAATCCAAGCGAAACACATGATTTAGCTTCAAATACTTGCGATATAAGTGATATAGCTTCAAAAGCAGGAGGAACAAACGAGGTAGCTTCAATTCCATGCGAAACAAATGATTTTGCTTCAAATCAATGCGAAGTAGAAGGCTTAGCTTCAAATCCATGCAAACACGTGATTTAGGATCCAATCAATGCGAAGTAGGAGGCTTAGCTTCAAATCCATGCGAAAACAATTGTTTAGCTTCAAATACTTGTGATATAAGTGATATATATTCAACTGCAGGCGAAACAAACGAGATAGCTTCAAATTCATGCCAAAACACATGATTAAGCTTCCAATCAATGCTATGTAGAAGGTTTAGCTGCAAATCCGTGCGACACAGATGATTTAGCTTCAGATACTTGCGACATAAGTGATATATCTTCAAATGCAGGCGAAACGAATGAGTTACCATCAAGCTGATGCTATGTAGAAGGTTTAGCTTCAAATCCATGCGAAGCAAATGATTTTGCCATCAAATACTTGCGATATAAGTGATATAGCTTCAATGCAGGCCAAACAAACGAGTTACCTTCAAATCCATGAGAAACACATGATTTAGCTTCAAATCAATGCGAAGTAGGGGGCTTAGCTTCAAAACCATGCGAAACAAATGATTTAGCTTCAAATACTCTCGATATTAGTGATATAGCTTCAAATGCAGAAGAAACAATCGAGTTAGCTTCAAATCCATGCGAAACAAATGATTTAGCTTCAGATGCTTGCGATATAAGTGATATAGCTTCAAATGCTGACGAAACAAACGGGTTAGCTACGAATCTATGTGAAACACATGATTTAGCTTCTAATCAATGCGAAATAGAAGGCTTAGCTTCAAATCCAAGCGGAACAAAGGGATTAGTTTCAGATACTTACGATATACATAATTTGGCTTCAACTGCATGCGAAATCAACGAGTTTGCTTCAAGTCCACGCGAAACACTTGATTTAGCTTCAAATCAATGATATGAAGAAGCTTTAGTTCAAATCTGCGCGTTATAAATGATTTAGCTTCAAATACTTGCGATAAAAGTGATATAGCTTCAAATGCTGACGAAACAAACGAGTTAGCTTCAAATCCATGTGAAACAAATCATTTAGCTCCAAATCCATGCGAAACACATGATATAGCTGCAAATCTATGCGATGTAGAAGGTTTAGCTTCAAATCCATGCAAAACAAATGATTGAGCTTCAAACACTTGGGATATAGGTGGTATATTTTCAACTGCATGCGAAACAAACGAGTTACCTTCAAATCCACGCGAAACACATGAGTTAGATTCAAATCAATGCGATCTAGAAGGTTGATCTTCAAATACATGAGAAGGAAATCATTTAGCTTCAAATACTTGCGATATAAATGATATAGCTACAAATGCAGGCTAAACAAACCAGTTAGCTTCTAAAGCATGCGAAAATCATGATTTAGCATCAAATCAATGCGATCTGGATGTCTTAGCTTCAAATCCATGCGAAACGAAAGATTTAGCTTCAAATACTTGCGAATATAAGTGATGTAGCTTCAAATACAGGCGAAACAAACGAGTTAGCTTCAGATCAATGCGAAACACATGATTTATCTTCAAATGAATGCGATGTAGAAGGTTTAGCTTCAAATCTGTGCGAAACAAATGATTTAGCTTCAAATACTCTCGATATTAGTGATATAGCTTCAAATGCAGAAGAAACAATCGAGTTAGCTTCGAATCCATGCGAAACAAATGATTTAGCTTCAGATGCTTGCGATATAAGTGATATAGCTTCAAATGCTGACGAAACAAACGGGTTAGCTACGAATCTATGTGAAACACATGATTTAGCTTCTAATCAATGCGAAATAGAAGGCTTAGCTTCAAATCCAAGCGGAACAAAGGGATTAGTTTCAGATACTTACGATATACATAATTTGGCTTCAACTGCATGCGAAATCAACGGGTTAGCTTCAAGTCCACGCGAAACAATTGATTTAGATTCAAATCAATGATATGAAGAAGGTTTAGCTTCAAATCTGCGCGTTATAAATGATTTAGCTTCAAATACTTGCGATAAAAGTGATACAGCTTCAAATGCTGACGAAACAAACGAGTTAGCTTCAAATCCATGCGAAACACATATGATTTAGCTTAAAATACTTGCGATATAAATGAAGTAACTTCAAATGCAGAGGATACAATCAAGTTAGCTTCAAATCCATGCAAAACACATGATTATGCTTCAAATCCATGGGCAACACATGATTTAGGTTCATTGTCATGGTAAACACATGGTTTAGCTTCACATACATGCGAAACAAATGGTTTAGATTCAAATACTTGTGATATACATGATTTACCTTCAACTGCATGCGACTCAAACGAGTTAGCTTCAAATCCATGCGAAACACATGATTCAGATGCAACTCAATACGATGTAGAAGGTTTAGCTTCAAATCCATGCCAAACACATGATTTAGCTCCAAATCAATGCGATGTAGAAGGTTTAGCTTCAAATCCATGCGAAACAAATGATTTAGCTTCAAATCAATGCGAAGTAGAAGGTTTAGCTTCAAATCCATGCGAAACAAATGATTTAGCATCAAATCAATGCGAAGTAGAAGGCTTAGCTTCAAATCCATGCGAAACAAATGGTTTAGCTACAAAAACTTGTGATCTACATTATTTAGCTACAACTGCATGCGAAACAAACGAGTTAGCATCAAATCCATGCGAAACACATGATTTAGCTTCAAATCAGTGTGAAATAGAAGGCTTAGCATCAAATCCCATGCGAATCAAATGGTTTAGATTCAAATACTTGTGATATACATAATTTAGCTTCAACTACATGCGACACAAACGAGTTAGCTTCAAATCCATGCGAAACACATGCTTCAGCTACAAATCATTGCGATGTAGAAGGTTTAGCTTCAAATCCATGCCAAACACATGATTTAGCTCCAAATCAATGCGAAGTAGAAGGCGTAGCTTCAAATCCGTGCGGAACATATGGTTATGCTTCAAAAACTTGTGATATAAGTGATATAGATTCAACTGCTGGCGAAACAAACGAGATAGCTTCAAATCCATGCAACACACATGATTAAGCTTCAAAACAATGCGAAGTAGAAGGCTTAGCTTCAAATACATGCGAAACACACGATTTAGCTTCAAAGCAATGCGATGTAGAAGGTTTAGATTCAAATCCATGCGAAACAAATGATTGTGTTTCAAACACTTGGGATATAGGTGATATAGCTTCAACTGCATGCGAAACAAACGAGTTACCTTCAAATCAACGCGAAGCACATGATTTAACTTCAAATCAATGCGAAGTAAGAGGGTTAGCTTCAAATCCATGCGAAACGAATGATTTAGCATCAAATACTTGCGAATATAAGAGATATAGCTTCAAATGCAGGCGAAACGAATGATTTAGCATCAAATACTTGCGAATATAAGAGATATAGCTTCAAATGCAGGCGAAACAAACGAGTTAGCTTCAGATCCATGCGAAATACATGATTTAGCTTCAAATCAATGCGAAGTAGAAGGCTTAGCTTCAAATCCATGCGAAACAAATGGATAAGCTACAAATGCTTGTGATATACATTATTTAGCTACAACTGCATGCGAAAGAAACGAGTTAGCTTCAAATCCATGCGAAACACATTATTTAGCTGCAAATCAGTGCGAAGTAGTAGGCTCATATTCAAATCAATGCGATTCAAATGGTTCATCTCCAAATACTTGAGAAAGACATGATTTAGCTTCAACTGCATGCGAAACAAACGAGTTAGCTTCAAATCCATGCGAAACACATGATTTAGGTTCAAATCAATGCGATGTAGAAGGTTTAGCTTCAAATACTTGTGATATACGTTATTTAGATTTAACTGCATGCGCAACGAACGAGTTAGCTTCAAATCCATGCGAAACACATGATTTAGCTGCAAATCAATGCGATGTAGAAGGATTAGCTTCAAATCCATGCGATCTAGAAGGTTTAGCTTCAAATCCATGCGAAACAAATGATTTAGCTTCAAATCAATGCGAAGTAGAGGGCTTAGCTTCAAATCCATGCGAAACAAATGGTTTAGCTACAAATACTTGTGATATACATTATTTAGCTACAACTGCATGCGAAACAAACGAGTTAGCCTCAAATCCATGCGAAACACATGATTTAGCTTCAAATCAGTGTGAAGTAGAAGGCTTAGCATCAAATCCCATGCGAATCAAATGATTTAGATTCAAATACTTGTGATATACATTATTTAGCTACAACTGCATGCGAAACAAACAAGTTAGCTTCAATTCCAGGCGAAACAAATGATTTAGCTTCAAATCAATGCGAAGTAGAAGGCTTAGCTTCAAATCCATGCGAAACAAATGGATAAGCTACAAATGCTTGTGATATAAATTATTAAGCTACAACTGCATGCGAGACAAACGAGTTAGCTTCAAATCCATGCGAAACACATGATTTAGCTTCAAATCAATGCGATGTAGAAGGTTTAGCTTCAAATCCATGCGATACACAAGATTTAGCTTCAAATCAATTCGAAGTAGAAGGTTCAGCTTAAAATCCATGCGACACATATGATTTAGCTTCAAATACTTGCGATATAAGTGATATAGCTTCAAAAGCAGGAGGAACAAACGAGGTAGCTTCAGTTCTATGCGAAACAAATGATTTAGCTTCAAATCAATGCGAAGTAGAAGGCTTAGCTTCAAATCCATGCGAAACAAATGATTTAGTCACAAATACTTGTGATATACATTATTTAGCTACAACTGCATGCGAAACAAACGAGTTAGCTTGAAATCCATGCGAAACACATGATTTAGCTTACAATCAATGCGATGTAGAAGATTTAGCATCAAAACCATGCGAAACAAATGATTGAGCTTCAAACACTTGGGATATAGGTGGTATAGCTCCAACTGCATGCGAAACAAACGAGTTACCTTCAAATCCACGCGAAACACATGAGTTAGCTTCAAATCAATGCGATGTAGAAGGTTTAGCTTCAAATCCATGCGAAACAAATGATTGAGCTTCAAACACTTGGGATCAAGGTGATATAGATTCAACTGCATGCGAAACAAACGAGTTACCTTCAAATCCACGCGAAACATATGATTTAGCTTCAAATGAATGCGATGTAGAAGGTTTAGCTTCAAATCCAAGCGAAACACATGATTTAGCTTCAAATACTTGCGATATAAGTGATATAGATTCAAATACAGGCGAAACGAACGAGTTAGCTTCAAATCCATGCGAAACACAAGATTCAGCTGCAAATAAATGCGATGGAGAAGGTTTAGCTTCAAATCCATGCGATACACAAGATTTAGCTTCAAATCAATGCGATGTAGAAGGTTCAGCTTCAAATCCATGTGACACATATGATTTAGCTTCAAATACTTGCGATATAAGTGATATAGCTTCAAAAGCAGGAGGAACAAACGAGGTAGCTTCAATTCTATGCGAAACAAATGATTTAGCTTCAAATCAATGCGAAGTAGATGGGATAGCTTCAAATCCATGCGAAACAAATGGTTTAGCTACAAATACTTGTGATATACATTATTTAGCTACAACTGCATGCGAAACAAACGAGTTAGCCTCAAATCCATGCGAAACACATGATTTAGCTTCAAATCAGTGTGAAGTAGAAGGCTTAGCATCAAATCCCATGCGAATCAAATGATTTAGATTCAAATACTTGTGATATACATTATTTAGCTACAACTGCATGCGAAACAAACAAGTTAGCTTCAATTCCAGGCGAAACAAATGATTTAGCTTCAAATCAATGCGAAGTAGAAGGCTTAGCTTCAAATCCATGCGAAACAAATGGATAAGCTACAAATGCTTGTGATATAAATTATTAAGCTACAACTGCATGCGAGACAAACGAGTTAGCTTCAAATCCATGCGAAACACATGATTTAGCTTCAAATCAATGCGATGTAGAAGGTTTAGCTTCAAATCCATGCGATACACAAGATTTAGCTTCAAATCAATTCGAAGTAGAAGGTTCAGCTTAAAATCCATGCGACACATATGATTTAGCTTCAAATACTTGCGATATAAGTGATATAGCTTCAAAAGCAGGAGGAACAAACGAGGTAGCTTCAGTTCTATGCGAAACAAATGATTTAGCTTCAAATCAATGCGAAGTAGAAGGATTAGCTTCAAATCCATGCGAAACAAATGATTTAGTCACAAATACTTGTGATATACATTATTTAGCTACAACTGCATGCGAAACAAACGAGTTAGCTTGAAATCCATGCGAAACACATGATTTAGCTTACAATCAATGCGATGTAGAAGATTTAGCATCAAAACCATGCGAAACAAATGATTGAGCTTCAAACACTTGGGATATAGGTGGTATAGCTCCAACTGCATGCGAAACAAACGAGTTACCTTCAAATCCACGCGAAACACATGAGTTAGCTTCAAATCAATGCGATGTAGAAGGTTTAGCTTCAAATCCATGCGAAACAAATGATTGAGCTTCAAACACTTGGGATCAAGGTGATATAGATTCAACTGCATGCGAAACAAACGAGTTACCTTCAAATCCACGCGAAACATATGATTTAGCTTCAAATGAATGCGATGTAGAAGGTTTAGCTTCATATCCAAGCGAAACACATGATTTAGCTTCAAATACTTGCGATATAAGTGATATAAATTCAAATACAGGCGAAACGAACGAGTTAGCTTCAAATCCATGCGAAACACAAGATTCAGCTGCAAATAAATGCGATGGAGAAGGTTTAGCTTCAAATCCATGCGATACACAAGATTTAGCTTCAAATCAATGCGATGTAGAAGGTTCAGCTTCAAATCCATGTGACACATATGATTTAGCTTCAAATACTTGCGATATAAGTGATATAGCTTCAAAAGCAGGAGGAACAAACGAGGTAGCTTCAATTCTATGCGAAACAAATGATTTAGCTTCAAATCAATGCGAAGTAGATGGGATAGCTTCAAATCCATGCGAAACAAATGGTTTAGCTACAAATACTTGTGATATACATTATTTAGCTACAACTGCATGCGAAACAAACGAGTTAGCTTCAATTCCAGGCGAAACAAATGATGTAGCTTCAAATCAATGCGAAGTAGAAGGCTTAGCTTCAAATCCATGCGAAACAAATGGATAAGCTACAAATGCTTGTGATATAAATTATTAAGCTACAACTGCATGCGAGACAAACGAGTTAGCTTCAAATCCATGCGAAACACATGATTTAGCTTACAATCAATGCGATGTAGAAGATTTAGCATCAAAACCATGCGAAACAAATGATTGAGCTTCAAACACTTGGGATATAGGTGGTATAGCTCCAACTGCATGCGAAACAAACGAGTTACCTTCAAATCCACGCGAAACACATGAGTTAGCTTCAAATCAATGCGATGTAGAAGGTTTAGCTTCAAATCCATGCGAAACAAATGATTGAGCTTCAAACACTTGGGATCAAGGTGATATAGATTCAACTGCATGCGAAACAAACGAGTTACCTTCAAATCCACGCGAAACATATGATTTAGCTTCAAATGAATGCGATGTAGAAGGTTTAGCTTCAAATCCAAGCGAAACACATGATTTAGCTTCAAATACTTGCGATATAAGTGATATAGATTCAAATACAGGCGAAACGAACGAGTTAGCTTCAAATCCATGCGAAACACAAGATTCAGCTGCAAATAAATGCGATGGAGAAGGTTTAGCTTCAAATCCATGCGATACACAAGATTTAGCTTCAAATCAATGCGATGTAGAAGGTTCAGCTTCAAATCCATGTGACACATATGATTTAGCTTCAAATACTTGCGATATAAGTGATATAGCTTCAAAAGCAGGAGGAACAAACGAGGTAGCTTCAATTCTATGCGAAACAAATGATTTAGCTTCAAATCAATGCGAAGTAGATGGGATAGCTTCAAATCCATGCGAAACAAATGGTTTAGCTACAAATACTTGTGATATACATTATTTAGCTACAACTGCATGCGAAACAAACGAGTTAGCCTCAAATCCATGCGAAACACATGATTTAGCTTCAAATCAGTGTGAAGTAGAAGGCTTAGCATCAAATCCCATGCGAATCAAATGATTTAGATTCAAATACTTGTGATATACATTATTTAGCTACAACTGCATGCGAAACAAACAAGTTAGCTTCAATTCCAGGCGAAACAAATGATTTAGCTTCAAATCAATGCGAAGTAGAAGGCTTAGCTTCAAATCCATGCGAAACAAATGGATAAGCTACAAATGCTTGTGATATAAATTATTAAGCTACAACTGCATGCGAGACAAACGAGTTAGCTTCAAATCCATGCGAAACACATGATTTAGCTTCAAATCAATGCGATGTAGAAGGTTTAGCTTCAAATCCATGCGATACACAAGATTTAGCTTCAAATCAATTCGAAGTAGAAGGTTCAGCTTAAAATCCATGCGACACATATGATTTAGCTTCAAATACTTGCGATATAAGTGATATAGCTTCAAAAGCAGGAGGAACAAACGAGGTAGCTTCAGTTCTATGCGAAACAAATGATTTAGCTTCAAATCAATGCGAAGTAGAAGGCTTAGCTTCAAATCCATGCGAAACAAATGATTTAGTCACAAATACTTGTGATATACATTATTTAGCTACAACTGCATGCGAAACAAACGAGTTAGCTTGAAATCCATGCGAAACACATGATTTAGCTTACAATCAATGCGATGTAGAAGATTTAGCATCAAAACCATGCGAAACAAATGATTGAGCTTCAAACACTTGGGATATAGGTGGTATAGCTCCAACTGCATGCGAAACAAACGAGTTACCTTCAAATCCACGCGAAACACATGAGTTAGCTTCAAATCAATGCGATGTAGAAGGTTTAGCTTCAAATCCATGCGAAACAAATGATTGAGCTTCAAACACTTGGGATCAAGGTGATATAGATTCAACTGCATGCGAAACAAACGAGTTACCTTCAAATCCACGCGAAACATATGATTTAGCTTCAAATGAATGCGATGTAGAAGGTTCAGCTTCAAATCCAAGCGAAACACATGATTTAGCTTCAAATACTTGCGATATAAGTGATATAGATTCAAATACAGGCGAAACGAACGAGTTAGCTTCAAATCCATGCGAAACACAAGATTCAGCTGCAAATAAATGCGATGGAGAAGGTTTAGCTTCAAATCCATGCGATACACAAGATTTAGCTTCAAATCAATGCGATGTAGAAGGTTCAGCTTCAAATCCATGTGACACATATGATTTAGCTTCAAATACTTGCGATATAAGTGATATAGCTTCAAAAGCAGGAGGAACAAACGAGGTAGCTTCAATTCTATGCGAAACAAATGATTTAGCTTCAAATCAATGCGAAGTAGATGGGATAGCTTCAAATCCATGCGAAACAAATGGTTTAGCTACAAATACTTGTGATATACATTATTTAGCTACAACTGCATGCGAAACAAACGAGTTTGCATCAAATCCATGCGAAACACACGATTTAGCTTCAAATCAATGCGATGTAGAAGGTTTAGCTTCAAATCCAAGCGAAACACTTGATTTAGCTTCAAATCCATGGGATGTAGGAGGTTTAGCTTCAAATCCATAAGAAACAAATGATTTAGCTTCAGATACTTGCGATATAAATGAGATAGATTCAACTGCATGCGAAAAAAACGATTCAGCTTCAAATCCAAGGGAAACACATGATTTAACTTCAAATCAATGCGAAGTAAAAGGCTTAGCTTCAAATCCATGCGAAACGAATGATTTAGCATCAAATACTTGCGAATATAAGTGATATAGCTTCAAATGCAGGCAAAACAAACGAGTTAGCTTCAGATCCATGCGAAACACATGATTCAGATGCAAATCAATGCGATGTAGAAGGTTTAGCTTCAAATCCAATGCCAAACACATGATTTAGCTGCAAATCAATGCGATGTAGAAGGTTTAGTTTCAAATCCAAGCGAAACACATATGATTTAGATTCAAATACTTGCGATATAAATTATGTAACTTCAAATGCAGAGGATACAATCAAGTTAGCTTCAAATCCATGCAAAACACATGATTACCCTTCAAATCCATGGGCAACACATGATTTAGGTTCATTGTCATGGTAAACACATGATTTAGCTTCACATACATGCGAAACAAATGGTTTAGATTCAAATACTTGTGATATACATGATTTACCTTCAACTGCATGCGGCACAAACGAGTTAGCTTCAAATCCATGCGAAACACATGATTCAGCTGCAAATCAATGCGATGTAGAAGGTTTAGCATCAAATCCATGCCAAACACATGATTTAGCTTCAAATCCATGGGATGTAGAAGGTTTAGCTTCAAATCCATGCGAAACAAATGGTTTAGCTACAAATACTTGTGATATACATTATTTATCTACAACTGCATGCGAAACAAACGAGTTAGCTTCAAATCCATGCGAAACACATGATATAGCTTCAAATCAAATGCGATGTAGAAGGTTTAGCTTCAAATCCATGCGATTTACAAGATCTAGCTTCAAATCAATGCGATGTAGAAGGTTCAGCTTCAAATCCATGCGACACATATGATTTAGCTTCAAATACTTGCGATATAAGTGATATAGCTTCAAAAGCAGGAGGAACAAACGAGTTACATTCAAATCAACGCGAAACACATGATTTAGCTTCAAATCAATGCGATGAAGAAGGTTTAGCTTCAAATCCGCCCGAAACAAATGATTTAGCTTCAAATACTTGCGATATAAGTGATATAGCTTCAAATGCAGGCGAAACAAAAGAGTTAGCGTCAAATCCATGCGGAACACATGATTTAACTTCAAATCAACGCGAAGTAGCAGGTTGGCTTCAAATCAATGCGAAACAAATGATATAGCCTCAAATACTTGCGAATATGAGGGATACAGCTTCAAATGCATGCGAAACAATCGAGTTAGCTTCAAATCCATGCGAAACACATGATTTAGCTTCAAATCCATGGGATGTAGAAGGTTTAGCTTCAAATCCATGCGAAACATATGATTGAGCTTCAAAGACTTGGGATATAGGTGGTATATCTTCAACTGCATGCGAAACAAACGAGTTACCATCAAATCCACTCGAAATTCATGAGGTAGCATCAAATCAATGCGATGTAGAAGGTTTAGCTTCAAATCCATGCGAAACAAATGATTGAGCTTCAAACACTTGAGATAAAGGTGATATAGCTTCAACTGCATGCGAAACAAACCAGCTACCTTCAAATTCAAGCGAAACACATGGTTTATTTTCAATTCCATGCGAATCAAATGGTTTAGCAACAAATACTTGTGATAAACATGATTTAGCTTCAACTGCGTGCGAAACAAATGAATTAGCTTCAAATCAATGCGATACACATGATTAAGCTTCAAATCAATTCGAAGTAGAAGGCTAATAGCATCAAATCCATGCGACACTAATTATTTAGCTTCAGGTACTTGCGATATAAGTGATATAGCTTCAAATACAGACGAAACAAACGAGCTAGTTTCGAATCCATGCGAAACATATGATTTAGCTTCAAATCAATGCGAAGTAGACGGCTTAGCTTCAAATACAGACGGAACAAATGGTTTAGCGTCAAATACTTGTGATATACATGATTTAGCTTCAACTGCATGTGAAACAAATGTGTTAGTTCCAAATCCATGCGAAACACATTATTTAGCTTGAAAACAGTGCGAATTAGAAGGCTTAGCTTCAAATCCATGCGAAACGAATGATTTAGCTTCAAATGTTTGCGATATAAATGATACAGCTTCAAATGCATGCGAAACAAACGAGTTAGCTTCAAATCCATGCGAAACACATGATTTATATGCAAATCAATGCGACGTAGAAGGATTAGCTTCAAATCCATGCGGAACAATTGATTTAGCTTCAAATACTTGTGATATAAGTGATATAGATTCAACTGCAGACGTAACAAACGAGTTTGCTTCAAATCCATGCGAAGCATATGATTTTGCTTCAAATACTTGCGATATAAGTGATATAGCTTCAAATGCAGACGAATCAAACGAGTTAGCTTCAAATCAATGCGATGTAGAAGGTTTAGCTTCAAATCAATGCGAAGTAGAGGGCTTAGCTTCAAATCCATGCGAAACAAATGGTTTAGTTACAAATACTTGTGATATACACTATTTAGCTACAACTGCTTGCGAAACAAACGAGTTAGCTTCAAATACATGGGAAACACATGATTTAGCTTCAAATCAATGCGATGTAGAAGGTTTAGCATCAAATCTATGCGATACAAATGATTGAGTTTCAAACACTTGGGATAAAGGTGATATAGCTTCAGCTGCATGCGAAACAACCGAGTAACCTTCAAATCCACGCGAAACATATGATTTAGCTTCAAATGAATGCGATGTAGAAGGTTTAGCTTCAAATCCAAGCGAAACACATGATTTAGCTTCAAATACTTGCGATATAAGTGATATAGATTCAACTGCATGCGAAACAAACGAGTTAGCTTCAAATACATGGGATACACATGATTCAGCTTCAAATCAATGCGATGTAGAGGGTTTAGCTTCAAATCCATGCGATACACAAGATTTAGCTTCAAATCAATGCGATGTAGAAAGTTCAGCTTCAAATCCATGCGACGCACATGATTTAGCTTCAAATACTTGCGATATAAGTGATATAACTTCAAAATCTGGAGGAACAAACGAGGTAGCTTCAATTCCATGCGAAACAAATGATTTAGCTTCAAATCAATTCGAAGTAGAGGGCTTAGCTTCAAATCCATGCGAAACAAATGGATAAGATACAAATGCTTGTGATATACATTATTTAGCTACAACTGCATGCGAAACAAACGAGTTAGCTCCAAATCCATGCGAAACAAATGGGTAACATACAAATGCTTGTGATATACATTATTTAGCTACAACTGCATGCGAAACAAACGAGTTAGCTTCAAATCCATGCGAAACACATGAATTAGCTTCAAATCAATCCGATGAAGAAGGTTTAGCTTCAAATCCATACGATTTACACGATTTAGATTCAAATCAATGCGATGTAGAAGGTTCAGCTTCAAATCCATGCGAAACACATGATTTAGCTTCAAACACTTGGGATATGGGTGGTGTAGCTTCAACTGCATGCAAAACAGACGAGTTAACTTCAAATCCATGCTAAACACATGATTTAGTTGCAACTCAATGCGATGTAGAAGGTTTAGCTTCAAATCCATGCGATACACAAGATTTAGCTTCAAATCAATGCGATGTAGAAGTTTCAGCTTCAAATGCATGCGACCCATATGATTTAGCTTCAAATACTTGCGATATAAGTAATATAGCATCAAAAGCTGGAGGAACAAACGAGTGAGCTTCAAATCCATCGAAACACATGATTTAGCTTCAAATCAATGCGATGTAGAAGGTTTAGCTTCAAATACTTGCGATATAAATGAAGTAACTTCAACTGCAGAGGATACAATCAAGTTAGCTTCTAATCCATGCAAAACACATGATTA